>NC_133618.1:541848251-542148251 GCF_048593235.1 Sminthopsis crassicaudata
TAGTGTGAAATGATGAGATCACAGACTAACTTGGTACAAAGAAAACAGAATGAAAGGCCAAATTTAAAGGACAAATGGATCATATTGAGAAATAGAATGGGCATGAAGTGTGAAGGAAAGATGAGTGAAAGATGACAGGGAAGATAATGGTGTCATTGACAAATTTTTATCAAGTTATATTTTATATAGTATTGGGAAGGAGTGTGATAAATATTTATCAGTTAATCATTTTCAGACATTTCAGATTCTGTGACACCATTTGGGGTTTTCTTGGCAGAGATACTGGAGTAGTTTGCTATTTCCTTCTTCATAGGTGAGGCACTGAGACAGATAGGTTAAATGACTTGTCCAGTGTTATAGCTGGTGTCTGAAGCCATATTTGAATTCAGGATAAGTCTTCCTGACTTCAGGCCTGACATTCCATCCATCTATATCACATAGCTGCCATCAGTCAAGCAGTAGGAAATTAAAAAAAATATTTCCCCCTAATTACATGTAAAAACTATTTGTAATATTTAAAAAAAAATTGAGTTCCAAATTTTCCCCCTCCATCCTTCCTTTCAGAAAGCAAGCAATTTGATATAGATTATACATGTTCAGTCACGTAAAACATTTCCATATTAGCTATGTTACAAAAGAAGAGAGACCAAGAAAAAAGAAAAACTTAAAAAAAAAAATACGCTTTTTCTTGATCTGCATTCATACTCCACTGGTTCTTTCTTTTAGAGTTTGGAGTTGAGTCCTTTGGACTCATTACTGCCTTGGATCATTAGATTATTGAGACTAGCTAAGTCATTCACAATTGATTATCATGCCAAGTATTGTTATTACTATGTACAGTGTTCTCTTAATTCTGCTCACTTTAGTTTGCATCAGTTTATATAAGTCTTCTTGGATTTTTCTGAAAGCATTCTACTTGTGATTTCTTACATATATAAGTATTTTGTCACATTCATATGCCACAACTTGTTCATCCATTCTCCAGTTGATGGATGTCCCTGAAATTTCTAGTTACTTGCCACCACAAAAAGAGCTATTATAAATGTTTTTGAACATTAGTTCTTTTTTCCTTTTTCTCTTTGGGATATAGGCCTAGTACTGGTATTGCTGGGTCATACGGTATGCATAGTTTGATAGCTCTTTGGGCATAATTCCAAATTGTTTTCCAGAATGGTTGAATCAGTTTACAGCTCCACCCACAGAACATTAGTCCCACATCCTTTCCAACATTTATCTTTTCTGTCATTTTAACCAATCTAATAGGTGTGAAGTTTCTCTTTAATTTGCATTTCTCATTAGTGATTTAGAGCACTTTTTCCATATAACTATATATAGTTTTGATTTTTTTCTTCTAAAAATTCATCAATTGAGGAATGATCTATAGTCTTATAAATTTGGCTCACTTCTTTATATAGTTGTGAAATGAATCAGAGAAATTTGATGTCAAATATTTTCTCGTTTCAATAGGATGCTTTTTAAGGGTTTTTTTATATGTACCAGGAGAAAACAAACAAAAGTGAAATTAGTTCTTGCCCTCAAAGAGCTTATTTTCTTTTAAAAGAAACAATATGTACACATATAATTAAAAATAAAATACATGAAAAGCAGTTTACGAGATAATTTTTTTAGTGTGACAGGGGAGACACTAGAAGCTGGGACTATCAGAAAAAGTCTTAAATAGAAGGTGCCATCTGAATTGAGTTTTGAAAAGGAACTCTCCAGGATTCTTTAGAGGCAAGGTAAGGAGTAAATACAATTCAGGAATGATGAGATTCTCATTAAATTCTGCTCCATAATTTGGCTTACTGTTACTTAACTTTTCCCCATCCAGGGATCTTTCCCTGGTCTTCTTCCCTCACCCTTTGCTTCCCCATCCACCTATCCCTCCCCCCTTTTTTCATTATAGATTTTGGAGGGTGATATAATGTTTATGGTATATATGTCGTGTTGCCTATTGAGCCCATTCCAGATGTGAGTAGATTTTCAGAATTAGGAGCTCTCCTTCTTTGTCTAATGCCTTTGTGTCTAATCTTCCTCTTCACCTATGATTGGTATAACATGATTTTTTTTTTTTTTTTTTTTTTTTTTTACGTTTACTCTGCCAATCTTTCTTTTGGGCTTAACCTATTTTTGATGTAAATCTTAAACATAGCATATACATTTCCCATATTAAAAAAAAAAACTTTCCATATTTAAAAATTTTGTCCATGTTGACTTCCTTAAAATTGTTCTTTGATATTGGCTCTTATGTATTAAATTTCTGTTAAGTTCTGATTTGATTGATAGAAAGTCCTGAAAATCTATCTGCAAGTTCATTGAATGTTTGTTTTTTCTGCTGGAAAATTATAGATATTTTTGCTAGATATGACATTTTTTACCTATTTCTTTTGCTTGTCTATAGATGTGATTCCAGAACCTGCAGTTTTTTTTATTGAGGCTGCTGCTAAGTCTTATACAATTCGAATTATAGTTCCAGCATATTTGAATTTTTTTCTTATTTCTTGCAAAATTTTCTCTTTGATCTGGAGGTTTCGAAATTTGGCAATAATATTTCTATGTGCTTTTCACAAAGGATCTCTTTGAGGTAGTGATTGGTGCATTTTTTCAATTTCTATTTTACTTTCATGTTCTATAAACTCCAGAACAATTTTTTAGGATTATTTCATGCGTTATTGTGTCAAAGGCACAACTTTTTGTTTACAACTTTCTGGTAATCCAGTTATTCCATATTTTCTCTTCTTGATCTGTTCCTCAGATCTGTTATTTTTCTTATCAAGTGTTCAACATTCTGTTCAATTTTTTTTCATTCTTTCTTGGACTCCCGTAGCTTCACTGGCTTCCCCTTGCCCAATTGTAAGTTATTTTCATCTTTCAGACTCTGTACTTCCTTTCCTAATTGGTTAATTTTTTTCTTCATAATCATCTTGCTTTTTTTTTTTTTTTTTTCCTAAACTAGTGTTCTCTGAAGATTAATTTGAATCTTCCCTTTTCCCATACTATGTTTCTATGGTTGGGTTGGGTTCTTTCTTGTTTGCCAGTTCATTTTTTTTTTTTTTTTTTTTAATAAGAAGTATTAGTGTAAGCACCTCTAATCCTGGGGTAAGGGTATGATGCTTGAAGCTTCCCTTCAGCTGTCCACTCTGACCAGGAACCCCAAGTGCCCACAGCCAGCAGTATCCCTGCTCACTGCATCTGAATTTACCAGGTGCTGATTGCTGCATTCCCACTCAGCCAAGGTTCACTCTGGCTCCCAGAAATCAACCCCCAACTCAACAAATAGTTAGGAAGGTGAAAGTCTCTCTGGTTCCTTCTGAGAATCCAACCATACCCAGTTAGCCCCAAGGATTCCCACTTGAGGTTTCTGTGGCACTAGCAGGGAGGTATTTGCAGTTAAGATAGATTAGTCCAGGGGTGGAGGGGTGAGGGAGTGGCTTTCTTCAGATCTCCGTGGATAGTATCTGGAAGACCCCTCTTCTACTCCTAATCATCTTGATTTTTCACCAATCTATATTCACCCTGAAGCACAAAATTGTTCTATTTGTAGGGGAAATTGGGAGAGCATAAAACTTAACCACCTACTCTGCCATCTTCCCAGAATCTTTCCCCAGTAATGAGATTCTCCAGAGGGATAATAATACTGTTGTCAGAAACTGAGAAAATAGGAAGAAGAGCGGATTTTGATGGAGAAAGATAATGTAGTTTCTGGGCAGCTAGGTTGCACAGTGGATAGAGCACCAGTCCTGAAGTCAGGAGGACCTGAGTTCTTATGTGATCTCAGCCACTGAACACTTCCTGGCTGTGTGACCCTGGGCAGGTCACTTAACCCCAATTACCTCAGCAAAATTAAAAAAAAAAAAAAAAAGTTTCTTTTGGAGATTTTCAGTTTGAGATGTGGGAGTTATCTACTTAGAGGTGACAGCTGAATCATAAGAGCCAATTAGATAACAGAGAAAGAGGATCCTAGGACAAATAGAGCTTTGGGATATATCTATAATTAGGGGTCAGAACATGAAGAATCATTTCACAAAAGATGTAGTGAAAGAGGAAAACAGCAGTTGAATAGAAAGCCCAAAGAAGCAAGAATATCCAGAAAGGTGAGAAGTGGGTTGGATAAAATTTGTAATAACCTAAGTATCCATGTGAAATTAAATTTTTTGAATGTTTTTTCTCAATTACATGTAAAAACAATTTTTAACATTTGTTTTCTAAAAATAAAATTTTAGATCTCTCCTTCCTTTTCCCCTTCTCCAAGAAAGCAAGCAGTTTGATATAAGCTATATATATGCAGTCTTTAAAATTTTTTTTCACTTTACAGTATTTTATTTTTTCCAATTACTTGTCAAGATAGTTTTCAACATTCACTTTTAAAAGATTTTGACTTCCAAATTTTTCCTCTTTCATTTCCCCTTCTTTAAGATGGCAAGTAATTTGTTATGGATTATATACTTATAATCATATTAAACAGATGTCCACATTTGTCATTTTGTGAAAGAAGAATCAGAACAAAAGAGAAAAACTGTAAGAAAGAAAAATTTTAAAAAAGCATAAATAGTATGTTTCATGTCCTTTATGAGAAATTTGTATTCTTATAAATTTGACCGAGGTCTTCATATATTTTAGAAATGAGGCCTTTATCTGAAATAGTAACCATTTAAAAATTGTTTGTCAAGTTTCAACTTTCCTTCTAATCTTGGTTTTGTGTTAACCTTTTCAATTTAATGTAATCAAAATTATCCATTTTGTATTTTATAATGTCTATCTCTTGTTCAGTTAAAAATTCTTCCCTTTTTAATAGATCTGACGGGTTAATTACTCCTTGCTCTCCTAATTTGCTTAGAATATCTTACCTCACCATTTCTTATAGCATAATATTATTCCATCATAATCATAGACCACAATTTTGACACAAGTGACTAGAAAGGACTGTTTTATATTGTTTTTATGAATATTAATTTATGATCCCATTTATTTCTTAAAATTTAAAAGCTTAATGTGTCAGTGTGCAGATAGAGCAGGCCAAGTTCTTTCCAAGTCCTATGGCCAAATTTACATAGAACCAGGAGAATACTCAATAGAGGTTTTTGTATTTTGGTGGTTCTTTGGAGTCTGCTATGCTATGCAGAATAGGTAAATTCCTTTTCTGCCGCTGGGGTTAAGTGACTTGCCCAGGGTCACACAGCTAGGAAGTGTTAAGTGTCTGAGACCACATTTGAACTCGGGTCCTCCTGAATTCAGGGCTAGTGCTCTATCGACTGCGCCACCTAGCTGGCCCTGGAACAGGTAAATTCTTAGGCAATAAATGGTATTTTTCATATAAATATGTTTCTGAAAGGATTGCAAAATCCCTATGCAAGAGGTATTTTTTGTTGAAATTTTCATTTTCATTAGTTTCAGAATATAATGAATATAGTTGTTAAATAACAATGCAGTTGTGAATAGGGTTCACAGTATGTTAAAATGAATTGTGAAATGACATGGAGATTTTTCTGCAGGGTCTGTGTCAATGAAGCATCACTTATAGATAAGGTCCTGCATATATTTTTTGTTGAAGCTAGATGTCACAGTGGATAGAGCACTGGGCCTCGAAAAAGGAAAATCTATCCTTGATCACTTACTAGCTATGTGATCCTGGGCAAGATAGTCACTTTTATAGCTTCATCTATAAAATGGGGATAATAATCACACTCTCTAGGTTGTTGTGAGGATCAAATGAGATGCTGTTTTCAAAATGCTTAGTATGGTGCCTGGTACATAACAAGTCTTTTAAGCTTAATTAAAAACTTTTAACTACATAATCATATTTGATTTGATCCTTCAACAGATCCTGTGAGGGGAGGTACTGTTATTATCCCGATTTTACAGATGAGGAAGCTTAGCAGAAATTGAAGTCACTTGCCCTAGGTCACAAAGCTAGTAAATACCTAATCCGTGATTCAAATATCCAAGCACATTCACCATCTTACTATCCATACTTAGTAAAGATACAGAGAAAATGGCCCTGTCATAGGATACCCTTGCTATTTATTTATTATTCCTCATGCTTGACATGTGACTAACCAAATCTTCTTTTATATCTATTTCCCTAATCATATCATTTATTCCTTTTCTTTGAAGTTCCTCATCTGTTTTTTGTTTCAGTCTGCATGCCTTCAACATACACTTCTCCAATGCTTTTCTTGTCTTATTATATAGTCTTAAAAACAACACTGAGAGAATACTGTTGTTAAGTTTGAGGTATAATAGTGACTCTGGGCCAGCTAGGTCTTGCAGTGGATAGAGTACCAGCTCTGAAGTCAGGAGGACCTGAGTTCAAATGTGACCTCAGACACTTAACATTTCCTAGCTGTGTGACCCTGGAAAAGTCACTTAACCCCAGTTGCCTCAGCCAAAAACACAAAAATAGTGACACTAAAAAATGGGTCTTTTTTTTTTTTTTCTGTGAAAAGTTTGAAGTCATTATAAGTACTTTGCAATTTCCTTAAGAAAATTAACTTTCTACTTGTTTATTTATGAACCCAATTCCTAACTATACATACATATTATCCTCTTTCCAGCTAATTTCCTATTATAATTTGGACAATAGATATTCTTCATCTACTTTATATTTTCTGAGTGGATGAAGTTAAACTTTTTTTCAGCATCTTTGAGTGTCTTCATGGAGGTTATTTAGTGTTCAGATGATTGATGCAACAAACTTGAAATAATCTCCAAACAGGCATGTGGAAACTCCCGCCATCTAGAAACCATATTTTCTGTTTTTTTTGATTCTGATTTACGGCACTTCCATCACCGTGGTGAGCATCTTTGGCACATATATATATTTTTTGTTCTATGTCCCTTCTGGTGTTTATGCTAAAAGGATCATTGAACATTTTCTGTTTTTTTAAAAATTTAAATTTTTTTCAATTAGCAAAAATCAGTTATCTCATTCTAATTAAAATGAATTAAAAACAAAACCTCTGTTACAAACATGTATAGTCAAGCAAAACAAATGTTAACATTGCCTGTAACAAAAAAAGGGCTTATTTTGTTTATCTTTTTATAAGAAAGTAATATTACAATAACTTCCTGTGCTATTCATGTTTGTACTCTGGCCAGACCCCATTTGCAGTGTACAAATTTCTCTGTCATCTTATGCTGACTTTGGCTGGAAAAATGACTTATTGTAATTTTTTATGGATATCCTGAAGATGATAGGGCAATGTGTTTTCTAGATTTATTTTGGAGGTTTTTTTCTTTTTAAATTTTTGGTTTTTTGCACCCTGGAATTTGGGGGTAGTGTGGGGAGGATGAACAGATTACTATTCTTCCTGTTATTCTCCATCTTGACTATCACCATTATGTCTGATTTTAAACATTTCAAGAAATATAGAATGATTTGGACATATGAAAGAGAAATGTCATAGTAGAAGAAAGCATTTAAGGAAAAATTTGCTTTTTTCATAATAATGTTTTCCTTTTTGTCCTCTAGCCATTTTATTTAGCCAAATAATAAGACATCAGTTTTGAGAGCTTAATTATTCTTTACATAAACTTTTAGTTAAGGATATCCTTCATGTATATGGAGATGATTCATAAAACAAATTTCAAATAAGACATATAGGTCATTTCTTTTTTTTTTTCCTACACATGACATCTTTTTTTCCTTCACACAAAATAAATTCTTAAAATTCAAAACACTTATAAGCAGAAATTGGAAAAAACCCCAAAACATTTTTCAGTGAGCCATCCCACTCTTTTACTCTTTTGGGTGTTTGATATTTAAAATAAAAAATGTGACTTTAGAGTAGCCATTTCACCTTCCTTTTGGTTCTTGTTTAAATAACTCCCTCAAAATGTTTTTCCCCCTAGGGCCAGCAGATTTTTGTTGTTTTTCCCTTGGGAGTCATTCTTGTATTGGTGGTCATTTTCCTTTAACAAGAATTGGGGTAACTGTGGGGAGAATTTCTTGAAGTACTTTCCTATAGTTCCTGATTGAGTAGCTCTACAATTCAATTCTAGAGGATTCTGCGGGAATAGGTTGGCACTTGTTCATGTTTTCTTCTTTGTTTTTAAAAAAATATTAGAAGTCCAAGACATATAACCACCCTTGCCCTAACCTTTGACATTTTTTCCTCCTTCAAAACCTTCTCATTTCCCATTGCTCTCATAATTTTTGCTTCTACATAGATATTCTTTATATGTGCATAGTTAGTCAAGCTCTTTTTCCTGTTTTTGTCCTAATTTTTAGTTCCGTCTTTATCTCCTCTCAGCACATAGACCATGATTAGGTTAGGAGTGTGAATGTGGTGGCTTTGCTATGAGGGAGTTGGGCGGTAGTGGAAAGAGCAGTGATGGACTTGGAGTCATCAAGAACTGTAGCTGTGTAATTCTGGGTTTGGTCCATTATTATCATTATCCTACTTACTGTAAAATAATGTGTATATCTAATACCTGTCTATGATATAAATGCTAATGGATTTTATATCAGACAGGTATCAGAGATAACCAGTGAATTTACCTAGGATTGAACTGTAGGAAGAGAATAGACAGGATTATATCTGAACATTTTCATGTTCCCAAAGACAAAACTCAATATTTTACTGTAAGTAGTGTTTCTCTGATGCTGGATAAGTAAATCATAGAACAAGCACAATCTCTTAAAAATCAAAATTAGGATTGGTTCAGTGAACAATGGAGAAGATTAGTATAGGTATAAGTAAGCTGTGGAATAGCCAGCAAAGATTTGTATTTAAGAAGTGGCATAAAGTATGATATTAAGGAAATTTTGATAAAAAAAGGAAATGGTAGTGAAAACAAGGGGATAAGTTGTAGGTCTAGTGCTGCACTAGTACTTAGCTCTGCAATGTTTGCAAGGTTTTCAAAGTGCTGAGCAGATCATTTCTGAAAAGTTGATAATAATTGAACAGAAGAAGATGTGAATGGATTGCAGTTTATACCTTTGAAAGGTATGCTCTAATGAGATGACAGATCCATTGAAATATATACTTATAAAAAAGAATTCCATCTTAGCAATTTCATATATTTAATCTTTTTAGTTAATAAAATATATAGTTAATAAAATATTCTTGAATTACCTTCACAAGGTTGTTGTGAAGATTAACATTTGGTAAGGTATATTTAACATTTTGTAATCATGGAGTATTGTAAATGTTAATTATTTTAATCACTATTGGTTTCTATTATTAATGACTGAATTATGAGGAATAAAATGTAGGGGCTGGTATTAATATGGGATATTAAATTTACAATCTATCAAGAAAGAATAAAAAAGTAAATAAATAACTACTTTTAGTAGTATTTAAGAAGGAAGTAAAAGGGGGTGGAGCCAAGATGGTGGAGAGCACACAAGTTTCTTTCTGAGTTCTCCGGATACCCTCGAACTATTTATGAAATTCAGCCTCTGAATTAGTGCTGGATTGTTAGAACCCATGAATATTGGGAGTGCAACACATTACTAAGAGAAGATAATCTTGAAGATCACCAGAAAAGGTCTGTTTTGGTCTGGTACCCGTACTGGAGTAGGCCAGGTCCAGGCATAGGCAGGCAGAGCACATATGAAGCAGAGGGTGGGTGGGTGGGGGCTGCAGGCAGGGTAGAGTGTGGTCTCCATGGACAGAGAATCTGCAGGGAGGACTCTCACAGTGTTGGCTACTCTGCCCTGGTTGCAAACCAGATCAGCAGAGAAGTCATAAAACTTCCAAGATAAACACAGAGAGTAAAGAGTGTACCCCAAAGCACAGAGTCTCAAGGGTCCTTGGTCACACCCACCCAGCACTGGGAGTGACTCAGCATGATTCCAGCACAGTTGCTGATCCCAGTGTAGCTGCTGCCTTTCTGCTGCCACTTTGTTGCTTCTTCCTGGTGCCTGTTAAGGAAGCTTTCTTCTAAGGAAGGCTTTCTTCATTGCCCCAAAAGCAGACCCCTATTTTTGTTTTTTAAATGAGTAAAAAGGCAAAGCAAGCTCTAACTACAGATAACTTCTATAGTGAAAGAGAATAGATTTCAAACACTGAAGAAACTCAAAAGCAGATTGTCTCTACGTGAAGCCCCAAAGAGGCATATAATCTGGTCCCCACCATGTAAGGCTCTCTTAGAAGAAATTAAAAAGGATCTTAAAAGAGAGCTAGAAGAAAAATGAGGAAAGGAAAGGAAAACTCTGCAAGAGAGTATGGAAAAGGAAATATTTGTTAAAGTGAGAAAAGAAAACAACTCCCTGAAATGTGAAATGGAAAAGGTGAAGAACTCCCAGAAAAACAGAATTTATGAATTGGAAAAGATAAAGAACTCCCAAGAAAACAGAATTTGTGAATTGGAAAAAGAAAATAACTCCTTAAAAAAAAAAAATTTGGTGAAATGGAAAAAAATTCCATAGAAAAACCCAACTCATTTAAAAACTCAATTGGACAGATAACAAAAAGAAATAAAAAAAAGTAAATGATGAATATAATTCACTAAAAATCAGAACTGAACAAATGGAAATGAATGACTTGAGGAGACATCAAGAATCAGTCAAGCAAAATCAAAAAAATGAAAAAAAAAGTTAAATACTTACTTGGGAAAACAACAGACCCGGAAAATAGATCTAGGAGAGATGATCTAAGGATTATTGGACTCCCTGGAAATCATGATGAAAAAAAGAGCCTAGACACTATTTTTCAGGAAATCATGAGAGAACTGCCCAGATGTCATAGAATCAGAAGGTGAAATAACCATTGAAAGAATTCATCAAGGAAGTGGATATCTTCAACATAAAGAAGATCCAACTCACTTCCAGTTGATCAATGATGGACAGAAATAACTACACCCAGAGATGGAACACTGGGAAGTGAATGTAAATTGTTAGCACTACTGTCTATCTACCCAGGTTACTTATACCTTCGGAATCTAATACTTAATGTGCAATAAGAAAATAGTATTTACACACATATATTGTATCTAGGTTTTACTGTAACACATGTAAAATGTATGGGATTGCCTGCCATCAGGAGGAGGGAATGGAGGGAGGGGAGGATAATTTGGAAAAATGAATACAAGGGATAATATTATTTAAAAAATTAAATTACTCATGCATATATACTGTGAAAAAAAATTCCAAATTAAAAAAAAAAAAAGAAAAGAAAGAATTCATCAAACACCTCCTGAAAGAGATCCCAAAAATAAAAACTCCAAGGAATATTATGGCTAAATTTCAGAATTATTGGACCAAAGAAAAAATATTATAAGCAGCCAGAAAAAAAAAATTCAAGTACTGAGTAATCACAATAAGGATTACTCAGGACCTAGTAGTTTCTACTTTAAAGGATCAAAGAGCCTAGAATCTGATATTCTGAAAGGCAAAGGAACTTGAAATGCAGCCAAGAATAAATTATCCAGTTAAATTGAGCATTTTCTTTTGGGGAAGAAGATGAACATTCAGTGAAACAGGTGAATTCCATTTATTTCTGATGAAAAAAAAAATAGAGCTAAATAAAAAAATTTGAACTCCAAATAGAAGACTCAAGAGAAGCATAAAAAGGCAAAAAGAACTCTTGAGAATTGTATTTCTTTTATGGGTACACATAGAGAGTACATGTATAATTTGATTTTACTGTTATAATATAAAAAAGGTACTAGAGATGGAAAGGAGATTGTACCAGAAAAAAGGGAAAAGTGGAGGTAAAAAGAGGGAAACTAAATCTTATGAAGAGGCAAAGGAAACCTATTATATCTGAGGGAAAGAAGGGAGGGGGATGAACATGGTGTGAATCTTTACTCATCAGATTTGGCTCAAAGACAAAATCTTAGAGATATTTGGCTTACAGAGGAGGGCTGCTTGAGGCAAGTGATGCCTATAAGTTTAATACTGGGAGGTGGAGTAAGGGGAAAAGGAAAGAGAAAAGCATAATATGGGAATAATAAGATGGCAAAAATGCAGAATTATTAGTTTTAACCATAAATATGAATGGGATGAACTCTCCCATAAAGTGGAGGCAGATAGCAGACTAGATTAAAAGCCAGAATCCTACAATATGTTGTTTGCAGGAAACACATTTAAAGCAGGGTGATACATACTGAGTAAAGGTAAAAGACTGAAGCAGAATCTACTATGCTTCAGGTGAAGTAAAAAAAAAAAACAGGGGTAATCATCCTGATCTCAGATCATACAAAAGCAAAAATTGATCTAATTAAAAGAGATAAGGAAGGAAATTATATTTTGCTAAAGGGTATCATAGATAAAGAATATCAATACTAAACATACATGCACCAAGTGGTATAGCATATAAATTCCTAAAGGAGAAGTTAAGAGAGCTGCAAGAAGAAATAGAGAACAAAACTATAATTGTGGGAGATCTCAACCTTGCACTCTCAGAACTAGATAAATCAAACCACAAAATAAATAAGAAGTTAAAGAGGGAAATAGAATATTAGAAAAGTATGATAGATCTTCGGAGAAAACTGAATGGAGACAGAAAAGAGTAGACTTTCTTCTCAGCAGTCCATAGACCCTATACAAAAATTGACCATATGTTAGAACATAAAGACTTCAAATTGAAATGCAGAAAAGCAAAAATAGTAAATGCATCCTTTTCAGATCATGATGCAATAAAAACTAAATTCAACAAAAAGCCAGGGGAAAATAGACCAAAAAGGAAATAGACCACAAAATAATCTCATCCTAAAGAATGAATGTATGAACCAGCAAATCATAGACATAGTTAATATCTCTAGAGGTATACTTGCATAAAATAGAGAAAGAGATCAATGAATCCGGCTTGCAACTGAAAAAACTAGAAAAAGAGCAAATTAACCCCCCCCCCCCATGAAACACTTAAACTTGAAATTCTAAAAATAAAAGGAGAGATTAATAAAACTGAAAGTTAAAAACAACTATTGAATTAATAAATAAAACTAAGAGTTGGTTTTATGAAACAACTAATAAAATAGATAAATAAATCTTTGGTAAACTTGATTAGAAAAAGGAAAGAGGAAAATCAAATTGTTAGTCTTAAAAATGAAAAGGGTGAACTTTCCACTAATGAAGAAGATATTAGAGCAATAATTAGGAGTTACTTTGCCCAACTTTATGCCAATAAATTTGATAACCCAAGTGAAATGGATATCTTAAAAAATATAGGCTGTCTAGATTAAGAGGGAGGAAGTAAATTGCTTAAACAGTCCCATTTTAGAAAAAGAAATAGAATAAGCTATTAATCAACTCCCTAAAAAAAAAAAAAAAAAAAAAAAAAAAAAAGACCCCAGGACCAGATGGATTTCTATCAAACATTTAAAGAACAATTAACTCTGATGCTATATAAACTATAAAACACTTGAGAGTGTAGGAATAAATGGACTTTTCCTTAAAATAATCAGTAGCATCTATTTAAAACCATCAATAAGCATCATATGTAATGGGGAAATATTGCAACCATTCCCATTAAGATCAGGGGTGAAACAAGGTTGTCCACTATAACCATTACTATTCAATATTGTATTAGAAATGTTAGCTTTGGCAATAAGAGTGGAGAAAGAGATTAAAGGAATTAGAGTAGGTAATGAAACCAAATTATCACTCTTTGCTGATGATATGATGGTATATGTAGAGAACCCCAAAGATTCAACTAAAAAGCTATTAGAAATAATCCACATCTTTAGCAAAGTTGCAGGATACAAAATAAATCCAGATAAATCATCATCATTCTTATATGTCACTAACAAAATCCAACAGAGTTACAGAGAGAAATTCCATTTAAAGTAACTACTGATAGTATAAAATATTTAGGAATCTATCTGCCAAGGGAAAATCAGAAACTAGATGAGCAAAACTACAAAACACTTTCCACACAAATTAAATCTAATCTAACCAATTGGAAAAATATTAAATGCTCTTGGATAGGGAGAGCAAATATAATAAAGATGACAATGCTACCTAAACTAATCTATTTAGCGCTATACTAATCAGATTCCCCAAAAAACTATTTTATTGACCTGGAAAAAATAACAAAATTCATATGGAAAAACAAAAGGTCAGGAATTTCAAGGGAATTAATGAAAAAAAAAATCAAATGAGGGTGGCCTAGCTGTACCAGATCTAAAATTATGTTATAAAGCAGCGGTTACCAAAACCATTTGGTATTGGCTAAGAAATAGACTAGTTGATCAGTGGAATAGGTTAGGTCCAAAGGACAAAATAATCAATAACTATAGCAATTTAGTGTTTGACAAACCCAAAGACCCCAGCCTTTGGGATAAGAACTCAATGTTTGACTAAAACGGCTGGGAAAATTGGAAACTAATATAGTAGAAACTAGGCATTGACCCACATTAACACCGTACACAAGATTAATGGTCAAAATGGGTTCATGATTTAGACATAAAGAATGAGATTATAAATAAATTAGAAAAACATAGGCTAGTTTACCTCTCAGACCTCTGGAGGAAGAAGGAATTTGATCATTATTGATCACAAAATAGGAAATTTTTATTATATTAAGTTAAAACATTTTTGTACAAGCAACACTAAAGTAAACAAGATTAGAAGGGAAGCAATAAATTGGGAAAACATTTTTACATTCAAAGGTTCTGATAAAGGCCTCATTTCCAAAATATATAGAAAAATTGACTCAAATTTATAATAAATCAAGCCATTCTCCAATTGATAAATTGTCAATGAATATGAACAGACAATTTTAATATGAAAAAATTGAAACTAAATCTAGTCATTGAAAAGGTTCTCCAAATCATTATTGATCAGAGAAATGCAAATTAAGACAACTTTGAGATACCGCTACACACCTCTCAGATTGGCTAGAATGACAAGGAAAGATAATGATGACTATTGGAGGGGAATGTGGGAAAACTGGGACACTGATACATTGCTGGTGGAATTGTGAACGGATCAAACTGTTCTGGAGAGCAATTTGGAATTATGCCCAATTAGTTATCAACTCTGCATACCCTTTGATTCATCAGTGTTACTATTAGGCTTATATCCCAAGGAGATATTAAAGAAGGGAAAGGGACCTGTATGTGCAAAAGTGTTTGTGGTAACCCTTTTTGTAATGGCAAGAAACTGGAAACTGAATGGATGCCCATCAATTGGAGAATGGCTGAATAAATTATGGTATATGAATGTTATGGAATATTAATTTTCTGTAAGAAATGATCAGTAGGATGATTTCAGAAAGGCCTGGAGAAACTTTCATGAACTGATGGCTGAGTGAAATGAGCAGGACCAGGAGATCACTATATACTTCAACAATACTATATGATGATCTGTTTGATGGACATGGATCTCTTCAACAATGAGAAGATTCAGACCAGTTCCAATTGTTCAATAATGAAGAGAATCAGCTACTCCAGAGAGAGAACACTGGGATATGAGTGTGGACCACAACATAGCATTTCCATTCTTTCTTTTATTGTTTACTTGCATTTTTGTTTTTCTTCTCAGGTTTTTTTGCCTTCTTTCTAGATCTGATTTTTCTTGTACAGCAAGATAACTGTATAAATATGTGTACATATATTGTATTTAATGTATACTTTTAAATATTTAACATTTATGGGACTACCTGCCATCTAGGGGATAGGGTGGGAAAAGTTGGAACAGAAGGTTTAAGGGTCAGTGTTGAAAAATTACCCATGCATATGTTTTGTAAATAAAAAGCTATTAAAAAAAAAAGAAAGAAATCATCTGATCCAATCCCTTCCCCCCCCCCCCCCAAAAAAAAAAAGGTAGAATGTGTTACTTCACTAGTGGTCTCTATGGAAAGGTTGGTTGCAAAGTTTACTCCAGTCAAATATGACTTGAACCATGGTTCCTTTCAACTCTGAAATTCTGTGATTCTAATAAAGTCATATACTGAGTCAATAACAGAAAGGGAAAAACAAAAGGAGGAAATAAGAGCACAAAGTGCAAATCATAAGTCAGTATTGAGGTGTGGTTATTTGTCATACAAAAAAATAAGCCTTGAATTTTCAGTTTTGCTTGTTTACATACACAGCAGATTTTCCCCCATAGCTATTTGTAACAAGCCAAACATGTTTGAATCCACTAGTTCTTTTTTCTTCCTTTCTTGTTTTATTATACCTTATTAAGACGGTGTAATTTCAGTATTTTTAATAAGTCTGAACTGAAGTTTTCCTTTCTGTTTACTGTGGGGAAAATGATTTCCTAAATAAATTGATAGTGTATTAAAAAGGATTTCAGGGGATTTGTTTACTCTCCCATAGAACTTTTCTATCTCTTTAAAAGTATCTCAATTTACATAATAGGTACTTGTTAAGCTCATTATACTTTATAAGATGTTAACAACCTGTATTTGATATTATGCTTGCTAGGCAGTAAATTGAAATAATTTGTATTTCATGTCAATAGGATTTACAATCAGAAGAAACCTTAGAGATCATATAGTCATATGTACTGGTCCCCTCATTTTGTAGGAAACTGAAGTGTAAGGGGGTGAAGAAATGAAAAGTTGAAGTAGGGTTTAAACCCAATTTCTTTGACTCCTAGGCTAGCTTTTTTTCCCCTCTCCCCATATCATTGTTCTTAATAATACAACATATTATATCTTTAAAAAAAACCAAAAAAACAACCCTCTAAACCAGCCTGGCTTTCTCCATCTTGTTCTAATTAGTGAGATTTTATTGTCATTTTAAAGAATCAGTATATTGATTTTTGAGGGTAGGTTCATCCTCGAATCATTTACAGATTATCAGGAATATATCTACTCTGTATCTTAATTTTAGTCCTAAACATGACTTGGTCCATTCCTAAAAGGCAATAAAGTGTTTGAGCTGGAAGAAACTTTTGAAATCAGCTAGTCCAATTTTCTTATTTTGCAGATGAGAACACTGGTTCTGCTACTTAGTATTTGGATGATTTTGGGCAAGTCTTTAGTTTCTTTATTCTGAAAAGAAAAGATTGGGTTAGAGGATTTTAAAGGATATTTCCACTTCTAATTATTTTCTGAGACTCAGAGAAGTCAGGTAAATTGTCTAAGGTTATATACAATTATGGGTACATCTGGGGCTAGAATTCAGCTTTCCTCCCTTTTCTTCCCAGGGCTCATCATACATTATTTGCAAAAATAGTCCTCCTTGTGAAATGATCCAAACCTTCAGGAGAGCAATTTGGAACTATTTCCAAAGGGCTATATAATTGCATAGTCTTTGACCCAGAAGTGCCATTGTTGAGTCTGTATCCCAAGGAAATCATAAAGGAGGGAAAAGGACCCACATGTGCAAAAATGTTTGTAGCAGCTCTTTTTGTGATAGCAAAACAATTGGAAAATGAGTGCTGAACAAGTTGTGGCATATGAAGATAATGGAATATTACTGTCTGTTTTTTTTTTTTTTTTTTTTTTTTTTTTTTTTAATGATGAACAGGCTGATTGTAGAAAGGCCTGGAAAGATTTACATGAACGGAAGCTGAGCAAAACAAGCGCTACTGGGAATATATTGTACACAGTAACAGCAAGACCATTCGATGATCAACTATGAATGGCTTAGTTCTCAGTGGTTTAGTGATTCAAAACAATCTCAATAGACTTTGGACAGAAAATACCATATGCATCCAAAAAAACAGCTAAGGAGACTGAATGTAAATCAGCACATGCTAAGTTCATTTCTTTTTTCTGTTTTTTTAATCTCTCCCATGTTTTTTTCCCTTTTGCCCTGATTTTTCTTTCCCAACATGTTTCATAAAACAATGTATTAAAAATAATAAAAAATAAAAATTAAATTAAGACAAAACAAAACCTCTTCCCTAGTTCTTACTCCTCTAAACATTACAGATAAAAGCAAAGATAATCAATAAATAATTGCACTTGTAGTATGTGTAACATAGTCAGAACCAGGAAATAAGCAAAAAAGGCTTCTGAATAGTCAAAAAGATGTGGGGTGTAGTGGAAAGAGCATAGAACTAGAAACCTGAAGATGCTTTAGTCAGCTCTATGGAACTAGCTATGACATATAATTTCTTATCTTTGGGCCATAGTTTCCTTATTCATCTATCTATCTATCTATCTATCTATCTATCTATCTATCTATCTATCATCTATCTATTTATTTATTTTTGAGGCTGGGGTTAAGTAACTTGCCCAGGGTCACATAGCTAGGAAGTGTTAAGTGTCTGAGACCAGATTTGAACTCGGGTCCTCCTGAATTCAGGGCTGGTGCTCTATCCACTGCGCCACCTAGCTGCCCCCAGTTTCCTTATTTATAAAAAAAAAAAAGGGGGGGGGTTTGGGCCTCTTTTGATGATGAGTGAAGTGGCCTGAATACATACTTTTTGTTTAAAGAACTTCTCTTGGTATTTTTTAATACCATTCTCAATTCCTAATGACCTTTCCATTTTCCTTCCCAAGAATCCCATTATAGGTATTTTTGTTAATATGAAGTATTTCCCTTGGTCTTGTGGGGTGGGGAGGAGGAGGTATAATTGGTAGTGATGTCATTGGGTCACTTCTAATAAGGGAATGGTGATATTTTCTTATGTTCCACATATTAGAAATAACAGATTGAGAAAGAGTGGAAAGGCTTTGCTAGAGTTAGGCATGAATTAAACTTCTGAAAGTCTGACCTCCAATAAAGAGATTACTTGTTTTTTTTTTTTTCCCCCTGAGGCTGAGGTTAAGTGACTTGCCCAGGGTCACACAGCTAGGAAGTGTTAAGTGTCTGAGACCAAATTTGAACTCGGGTCCTCCTGAATTCAAGGCTGGTGCTCTATCCACTGCACCACCTAGCTGCCCCTAAGAGATTACTTGTTTAAGAAAAAACAAAAAGTTATAAAAGAAATATTATAGTCCAAGGCCATTTGATATTGGGACAAATTGTCATATATAGATCAGATTTTAAAAGTTTCAGCCCTCATCCTCAAGTTGTGAACTATGGGCTGTATGTAATTCTCTCTCTGGAGCTTCCAGCGAAGGGCTAAAGGGCTTTTAGCACAGAAGAGCACAGAACTCAGGCCTTGAGAGTTTTCCTCCAGTCCCAATGCAATGGTTGCTTTTAGCATGTGGAAAAATAGAGTATATGAGCTGGTTTGAAGGGGTGTCTGACTCTGAAAGGTCTTGCTTTTTGAAGTGAGAGGGAGGTGACAGTGTCTAGCATCCTTGTAAGAAGGGGGGCAGTTATTCAGAGGCCTATCATGGAACAAATATAGTGTACTATATTGTACCCCTACACCATTGTGGCGTTCCTGAGGAAGGAAAAATCTTTCCTGGTAGGCCAGGGAACCCTAAATGAGCTAATGATACAGGTCAGTTTTCCCTAATCTGTGATGAGATTCAGTGACAAGGCAGCAAGTATCATCATCTTGGGTGTAGCCTTCATATTCCAAATCTTGCTTCTACTTCTGATTAACATTTTTATTGTGATAGACATTCTATAACCTACAGTGATTTTTCATCACCCACCATCCTTTAGATTCTTATTTCTTCAGATAACTATTACATTTTTTATTTATTATGTTTGTGTGTTTTTTTTTTTTTTTTCCTCTTCCTCTTTTAATGCTGCCTTTATTAGACCTCTTGAATAGCAGAGGTCAGGGTGGATCATTTACAACCTTAAAGTCATTTTAATATAATAAACTATCTTCATGAACACAATTGTCAAACTCTTATTTATAGCCCAAATGAGATTAAGATATAGTTGAGAAATGTATGACAAAAATATAAATACATGATGTTGATTTGTGATTTCCTAAGTATGTAGCCAAAGTTTCTACTTGACTTTGATACTACTGCTCTGGAATACCTTAAGGACTTTAGCATCAAGTGGTGGGTTATTGTAGAAACAATATACTGATACTCCAATCCTGCTGTTTCCCCCCATTCAGTTAGGTTAATTTTTTCTTAAAAGATGGTGAGTGAATTAATAAGAGAAATGCACTCTGAGGTACCATTTCATACCTTTCAGATTGACTAAATGACAGGAGAAGATAATGAAAAATGTTGGAGGGGATGTGGGAAAACTGGGACACTAATATAGTTTTGTTGGGATTGTAAAATGATCCAACCATTCTGGAGAGCAATTTGGAACTATGCCCAAAGGACTACCAAGCTGTGCATACCCTATGATCCAGCAGTATCTCTAATGGGTTTGTATCCCAAAGAGATCATGAAAGATGAAAAAGGATCCATATGTGCAAAAATGTTTGTAACAGCTCTTTTTGTAATGACAAGCAACTGAAAATTGAATGGATATCCACCAGTTGGGAAATGGCTGAGCAAGTTATGGCATATGAGTGCAAAATAATATTATTGTTCTATAAGCAGTGATAAGCAAGCTAATTTCAGAAAAGCCTGGGAAGATTTACATGAACACATGCTAACTGGAGTAAGCAGAACCAAGAGATCATTGTAGACAGTAATAACAAGATTATGTGATGATCAGCTGTAATAGACTTGGGTCTTTTGAACAATAAGGTTATTCAGCTATACCCAGTGAAAGAACTCTGGGAGCTGACTATGAATCACTACATAGAATTCCCAATCCCTATATTTTTGTCTGCCTACATTTTTTATTTCCTTCACAGGCTAATTGTATACTGTTTCAAAGTCCGATTCTTTTTGTACAGCAAAATAACTATTTGGACATGTATACATATATTGTATTTAACTTACACTTTAACATATTTAACATGTATTGGTCAACCTGCCATCTGGGGGCAGGGTGGGAGGGAAGGAGGGGTAAAGTTGAAACAAAAGGCTTTGCAATTGTCAATGCTGGAAAATTACCTATGCATGAAATTTTTGTAAAAATTAAATAAATTATTATTTTTTTTTAAATGAGGTTATTCAAGAGGATT
Organism: Sminthopsis crassicaudata; assembly: GCF_048593235.1. Taxonomy (NCBI): domain Eukaryota; kingdom Metazoa; phylum Chordata; class Mammalia; order Dasyuromorphia; family Dasyuridae; genus Sminthopsis; species Sminthopsis crassicaudata. The sequence goes on from NC_133618.1 coordinate 541,869,046, forward strand.
CCAATAGACATGGGATGGAAAGAGCCATTTGCATCCAGAGAGAGAACTATGGAGATTGAATGTTGATCAAAGCATAGTATTTTCACATATTTTTTGTTGTTTGTTTATTTGTTTTTTTTTCTTTGATATTTTTCCCCATTTTATCTGATTTTTATTGTGCAGCATGATGAATATGGAAATATGTTTAAACGAATTGGACTTGTTTAACCTATGTTGCTTGCTGTAGTGGGGAGGAAGGAAGGGGGAGGAGAGAGAGAAAAATTTGGAACACAAGGTTTTGGAAACTCTCTTTGCATGTATTTGAAAAAATAAAATAATATTAAAAATAAAGTTAAAAGGGGCAGGTAGGTGGCGCAGTGGATAGAGCACCAACCTTGAATTCAGGAGGAATTTAGTGCCAACAGCAAAAGAGACAGCCCTACTGGTCACTGAATTCCTTATACAAGTTTTTGCAATTATGGGTGTGCCACAAGAAATAAAAACAGATAATGGACCTGCATATAGTTCTAAACATTTTGCGCACTTCTGTGCACAGTATAAGATATTATACATTACTGGAATACCTTTTAATCTGCAAGGTCAGGCAATAGTAGAAGAAACAGAGACATTAAGACACTCCTCCAAAAACAAAAGAAAGGGGGAGCCACAGGTAGTCCTAGGGAACTTCTGAATTTAGTTCTCTATATCATTAATTTTCTAATTTTTGACAAAGATGCACTGGCTCCGGCAGACAGGTTTTACAACCCACCAGAAGGGCAGTGTCCAGTGCGAGCAGCTCCACTGTCCTTAGATAATCGCCAGGTGATGTGGAGAGACCCAGAAAGTGGTGAATGGAAGGGACAAGATAGGTTAACTGCCTGGGGGAGAGGGTTTGCTTGTATTTCTTCAGATGGAAAAGGAATCAGATGGGTGCCAACGAGTCGTATTCGTCTTGTCCATCGGAGAGAGACAGAAAAAGAGAAAGACCTCAAAACAAAGGAGAAAATCTAAGAAACATCTGACACTGAAAGAGAATGGCTAATAAGAAGACTGTTAAAGAACTTTAAAAACCAGCAGCAATCATTGGATTTCCTAACACAAGATGAGACTAATGGACAATGGACTTATGGACATTTATAAATTCTCAATTTATGATTATTTGATCATGTTATTTGTTACATACTTCTAGCATGTGTTATGTTACTATGTTACTATGTGTTTATGTAATCTATGTAATTATGTGTAATGCCCCCCCATATTGATGGATTTATGTTTCAAGGTCATGACTACCCTATGTTCTAAATCAAAAGAAAGGGGGAGATGGTAGGTTCTTAGGTTCTTACTAAGTGCTAATGAGATAATGAGATATTAGGTTCTTACTAAGTGCTGAGTCGGTACTTGACAATTCTCTAGTTCCGGCCTTTCCTGGGGAAGAGCTTGCATGCTTAGGAGGAGCAAGCTCATTGGTTGAAGTAATTCTTCCCAGAAGCCCTTGCATTATCCCACGCCCATTCTCTGGGAGGATAAAGAGGGCAGCACTCCAGAGATAGGCTCTGCTCTACACTAGGCTTGACACGACTCTCTGCAGGAAGGGAAGTCACTTCTTTGGACGAGCGTTAACAGCAACTGTCTGGAGACCACAGTTCTCTACAGGAAGAAGAATCTGTCCGAGAGATTTGAGTTGACACAGCAGATCTCCTCCCAGAGAGAGATCGGCATCTTCTAGAGACAACAGCACGTTACACCCAAGTTCAAATGTGATCTCAGACACTTAACACTTTCTAGCTGTGTGACCCTGGGCAAGTCACTTAACCCCAGCCTCAGGGGGAAAAAAATAAAAAAATAAAGTTAAAAAAAAAGGTAGTGAGATGTTCCTTGATCCATTTTGATTCTCTTGAAATCTGCTCTTAGTCCTTTGGCCTCTATTACTATCATCTAGGTTGTCTAGCCAAGTTTTCACCTTGAATTACCCCGAGCATGCACTGCCATCCTTCCTATTTACTTGCTAATGAATGAGCTGGAGAGAATTATGAAAATGTATGCTACTTTGGTTCAACACATATTTATGTTACATAATCTTATTGGGCCCTTACTGTGGATAGGCAGTCCTTCTTTTACATCTTACTAATCAATTCATTGTCCAGTTCCACTTAAGCAAACTTTTCCAACGTTGTCATCGTTCTTCCAACCTCCCATGGCTCCCTTTCCCATTATCCTCTCATCTGAGAATCTTAACCTCAAATTTCACTGAAAAAAGTGAGACATTGCCTGAAAGCTCTTTTGTCACTTTATCTCATCTCATGTAAATGCTCTTCTTCACCTCAGACTCATAATGAACTGATCTTTCTCCTTACTGAGACAAACCTTTATATATATATATATATATATATATGATCCCATACCTCATTTATCACCTCCACTCTTATTTTTTTTCAACCTTTTCCTATCCACTGACCATTTCCCTTGGTCTTACAACCACATCTCTCCTGTTTTCACAAAATCTAATATTACATTGCGAATAGCCATTGTTGATATTCTCAGCCTTGTGTGGATACATACTTAGAAGAAATCTCTCCACTTCCTTTCCCCTTAAACTCTTTTTAGTCCTCATCATTCAACTGAAAATGATTTCTCCAGAGTCACCAGTGATCTCTTTATTTCTCCAATAGGCTAGCTCATCCTTTTCCACCTCTCTTTAGGCTCTGATGCCATTGATCACTCTGTACTGCTTGTACTTTCTTCTCTAAGTTTTTAGAACATGACTCTCTCCTGGTTTTCTGGTCCTCAATCTCCTTTGCTGAATCTTCATCCATGTCATACCTGCTAATCTTGTGTGTTCCCCAGGACTCTGTCCTGGACCTTTTTCTTTTCCCTCTATACCATTTCACTTGGCAATCTCCTCCAGCTCCTAAGGATTTAATGATCATCTCTGCTGATGATCACATCTGTTCTGTCTTAACCTTTCTCCTGGCCTATTCTTTTTTTTTTAATCAATGAATATTTATTAATTATTTCCTATATACCAAGTACTGTGCTTAGTAATGGGGTAATGAAGATGGTTTCTGCTCTACTGGAGCTTAAATTTACTGGAGCAAAGGCAGGGAGGGGCAGAATAAATACACAAATGACTAAATGCAAAATAGCACTAACAGTTTAGGTGATGAGGACTGGTGAGAGCCTTTAGAGAGAACTAGAAATAAGAGTGAAAGCCCTGCCATAGGCAGGAGGCTGGACTGCCATTTAATGCAGAGGTTTTAATCCCCTTGAAGCTTCAGTTTCCTCAACTGTAAATTGGCTGTGGTAGTACTTTTAGTACCTGTTTAACAGAAGTTTCATTAGGGGTGTAGCAGGAAATGGGCATAATTGGATATGTAAGACAATTGAGAAGAAAGAGTAAGAAATCATCTTAGGGAATGGAGCATTCCATTAGTTTGATAGTGGCACCATTAGCAAATTCAGGCATCAAAAAAAGAAATTGCATTAGAGGCAAAAGTGACAAGTCCAGTTTTCTGACCTCTCGTTTTGCATCTCCAACAACGTATTGGACAACTCAAATATGTATGTCCAATGGATATTTAAATTCAGTATATCCAAAACTCAACTCATTCTCTTTTCTTCAAAGCCTTGCTCTTCCTAACTTCACTATTTCTTTTGAGAATATTACTGCCCTTGCAATCTCATGGGTTTGCAACCTAGGTTTCCTTCTTGGCTCCCTATTCTCTCTCATCCCCCATATCCAGTTTGTTGCCAAGTCCTGTTCTTCTTAATAATTTTGTATTTGCCCTGTTGTTTACTTTGATAGGATGACTATCCTGTTTTGAAATCCTAATTACTTCCTGCCTGATTTATTAGAATAGCCTAGTGGGTGATACTCTTGTTTTAAATTATCCCTCTCTCTAGTTTATTATCCTACTCAGCTTGCCAAATTGATTTTTAATTATAGATCTGAATGGTAGTGTTAAAGGGGGACCCCAGAAAGGTTGGGGTTTGAGACTGGTGTTTCAAGATATCTCAAAAGAATTTCTAGACTTGGACTCATCTCCAAGTCAAGGGATAAAGTTTAGTTTACTTACTTACTCATTCATTCATTTATTTATTTGTTTGTTTGTTTGTTTATTTTTGAGGCTGGGGTTAAGTGACTTGCCCAGGGTCATATAGCTAGGAAGTGTTAAGTGTCTGAGACCAGATTTGAACTCCAGTCCTCCTGAATTCAAGGCTGGTGCTCTATCTACTGTGCCACCTAGCTACCCCCAGGGGATAAAGTTTAGTATAATTGTAATGCCAATTAAAGTGGGCTAAATTCTAAAAGAAGTTAGCAAATAGGGGCAAGAAGATAGATTTATTGGCAAAAGAGAAAACAGGTGCTTTATATCACTGAAATGCTAATTTTATGGCTTAGAAAAGGAGTTGAGAAGTGGTCTAGTCCTGACTCTGTGCACAGTTACAGTACCCATAATTTTCTGGGCAGAGTTCAAAGGGAGAACCTTCTGCAGAAATATTTTTAGGCCTGAAACATAACTAGATCAAGTGGCGGTCACCCAATTTTGTTCATCACATGCATCAATTCCTTGTCCATTAGTCTCAAACACTATCACTGACCAACAGGTTGTTATCTGACAGCCAGCAATATGTGTAGTCATAGCATTCTGGTTATATAGAGTAAATTGGGGCAGGATAACGTATGGGAAGGAATATATCATTTCCAACTGTATCATTCCTGAGGTCAGGTGGCCTTAGGTTTATTGCTACGTCTCCCCTAGAAGCTGCACCACATTATGACCATGCCAAACATTCTCATTAAATTAACTCCCAGTTCCCTGTAGAATCAGATATAAAGTTCTCTGATTTTTAAAGCCACTCATAACTGGCCACTTCTTAACCTTCCCATTCTTATTATTTTGTAATGTACTTTGTAACACAGTGCCACTGATCTCATTGCTGTTTCTTGGCATAACTCCATTTTCCAAGTGCAGTTATTTTTTTGTCTGTTGTTCATGCCTGAAACTTTGCCTCCTTGTCTCTCCCTCCTGGCTTCCCTGACTTCCTTTAAGTCCCAGCTAATATCTTCTATAAGAAGTCTTTCTTGTTCCCTCTTAATGCGACTGCTTTTCCTCTGTGAATATCACCTGTTCTGCACATAGCTTATTGCATGAAGTTGTTTACATAGTCTCCCTTTTAAATTGAACTATTTAAGAGTAAGAACTGTGTTTTTGGGGGGATGTAGCTGGGGCTTTCTTTGTATCTTTAGCCCTTAGCATAGTTCTTGGCACTTAATAATAGTTCTTGGTGCTTAATAATTCTTGCTGACTTGAGACTTTGTTGGCTTCAGGAACTAGGAATTTAAGATTCTTAGACTTTTACTTCTTATTTGTCTGAGTACAAAGCAGCCAGAAGGAGCATCTATAGGCTCCGACACATGGCTGGATGATTTAGGCAAGAAGTCTTTGTTCAGTTGAATCAATTTGAGATATTCTGAGTTCTTGGTTGTGGAATATATTGCAGCTATGCCTGAGTAAATCTTAGAGGCAGCAAGGTAGTTTAATGGATAGAATATTGGGTCTGGAATCAGGAAGGCCCAAGTTGATATTTTTACCTCAGACATTGTGACTCTAGACAAGTCACTTAACTAATACCCCTCTTTGCCTCAGTTTTCTCAACTGCAAAATGGACATAACAGCACTTACCTTGCTTAGTTTCAAGGTTGAAATGAGATAATTATAAAGAGCTTAGCACCGTGCCTTTTGTGGCAAATGCTGTATAAATGCTTATTCCCTTCCTATTTAAACACATCTTTTAGTAAACAGTTAAATGATGTATGAGTTCCTCATTTTGTTCCAGTATCAAACATAAATTTTCAGAGATCTGGCCTGAGTTAGGTCCAGCTGAGAATAAGCTTCCCTAAAGATAGAGAAGGCATCTGTGAAAAAAGTGATATTAGAGTCCATTTCCAGGCTTGTGGGCCAGCCAATGGATTGTTATGTATAAAGAACACAGAGACCAGTTTGGTTGGAATTAAAAATGTGAGAGGGGAAATGAGACTCAAAAGATAAATTGAAATCTTATTGTAAAGGGCTTTGAAAGCTAAACAGAAATTTATATTTTATCCTAAAGGTGATAGGAAGTGTCTGAAGTTATTAAGGAGAAGAATCATGTGGGTCAGGTTTGGGCTGAAAGCTATATAGAATGGACTCCTTCCCTGGGCCTGGGAAACCAATTAGGAGACTGTTGCAGTGATTTAATTGAAGGGGAATAGGGCCTGAATAAGTTGGTAGATCTTTGGATAAAAAGGAGGGGTCAGGTTCAAGGGATGTTGTGGAGGTAGAAATAGCAAAATTTTGTAACTAATTGGATATGTGGGGTAATTGAGGATAATGCCAGATTATGAACTTGAGCAACTAAAAGAATGATGATGTCTTGCCTGAAAAAAATGAGTTTTAGAAACTTGAAAGAAGGATTTGATGGAAAAGATGAGTTCAGATTTTATTTCTCCCTGTTATGGGAGTAGATATTAGAAATTTTGTTTGTGTAATATTTTCTATAATTTAATACTTCTTGTGTGTGATTTAATATAATTCATTATATCTTGTGACTGAGTGGTAGTCGCTCTGTTATTAGAGATGATTGATAGTAGTGCATGCCATCTTGCTCTGTGTGATTTTTTTTTTTTTTCTGTGTTATTCTGGAAAATGAAAATTGACTTAGTGTGCTGGATCTTTTCTTCTAGTTCTCTCTTCTATTTGTGGTTACCAGTGCATTACTTGGACTGTTCATCTGTTATTCGTCATTCTCAATACAGGATCAGCCTACTCTTTTTTCCTGATTATATATTTCCTAAGTGACAACCCTTATGTTGCTTCTTGTGTGAAAGTTATTGTTAGAAATGGCTTCAGTAGTCTGTATTTGTTCACTATTTGTCTTTCCATTGCCCACTGAGTCACCTTTAACTCAGACTCTTTAGAGGTTGTGGTATTAAAAAATTTGCAACCATACATTATTATTAGGAAAACATTTTTGTTTCTTTGTATCAGAAGAAGCTATGTGAATGCTCATAAAAAGGAATTAACCCTGCATTTTGCATTTTTGTGGTGGTCACTATTTTAATTAGATACTTGTTTAATATATTTGCTCATGTGTATAAGGAAATGATTAAAATGATTTATGAGTATCTCATGAGGAAATGAGAATTTTTATTGTAACAAAGATATAGAATATAAAATCTTCTTGAAATGTGAATTTTAAAAAATAGATTTTTTTTTTTTTTTGGTTCCTCTTTTCTTTCTCCCCTCTCCCCTAGCCTTTTTTTTTTTTTTTCCCCTCTTTATTACTTAGATTTTCTCTTGTGCTTCTCCCTCCACCATTCTGGAGAACCATCCCTAATTTAAAAAGGGGGTTTTTTTAATAGAAAGAAAAAGAGGTAGAAAAGAAAAACAGTTTTATAAACTCTGTCATCATTAAAAAAAAAAAAAAAAAAAAGTGGTACTATATGCGGTGTTCCACAACTACAGGGTAAGGGTCTTATTTCTTCTTTGGATTCAAACCTGTTTTTGAAAATGATATTGTCTATTGAGGCCTGAATTACAATAGGTCTTCAGTCCTGGAGAATGAGGATTCCTATTCATTTTTGGATTGAACTTGTTTACCTCTGAGGGTCCTTTCAATTTTGAGACTCTTTTTTTTTTTTTTTTTTTTGAGGCTGGGATTAAGTGACTTGCCCAGGGTCACACAGCTAGGAAGTGTTAATTGTCTGAGATCAGATTTGAACTCTGGTCCTCCTGAATTCAAGGCTGGTGCTCTATCCACCGCGCCACCTAGCTGCCCTTGAGACTCTTAAGATATTTTTAATAGTTGTATGTGATTCTCTGTGTGTGTCTGTGTCTCTGTGTATATTATACTTCAGGCTAGGGTCTGTAAAATCATGGGAATTCTTTGCGTGTATTTCATTCCTTTTTATTTGCCTCTATTAAAAAAATTAAACTCCCATCTAGAGATACTTTGTGGGCTTTTTTGGTTACTTTTTTTTATTGCCCTATAGAGGACCCTAAAATTGTTTTCTTATTTTGCCATTTTGTGTGTGTGTGTGTGTGTGTGTGTGTGTGTGTGTGTGTGTCTTTTTGTATCTCAGCTTAGCCCAGTGTTTATATGGAAAGTGCTTAAAATCGTCCATCTGTCCCCTCCACCCACCTACCCTTCGCTTTCTTCCTCCTTCCACTCACTTCTTCATCCATTCACCCATGTCTTCCTGCACCCACCCATCCTCCCATCCCTCTATTTGCTCCTCTCTCCTTCCTTCTTTCCATTTACCCCTCCCTCCATTCACCAACCCTCCTTCCACAAGGTCACCATGCTACCTTCCTTCTCTCCCCCCCCCACCCCACTGTCCCAACCAGCCTTTCCCTCTCCCCTTCCTTTCCCCCCTCTCCCCCGCTATTTTGCCATTCTTTGACAAATGAAGAAAAATTATGCTCATTCTCATTTAGTACTCTCAGTGGTTTAAAGCAAAATTGTTAAATTTTGTCCTTTTACTATAAGGGAGAGTTTTTGAATACAGAATAAGTTTAATTTCATCTTCCCTTTTGAAAGACTACATATTTCCTTCTATTTTCTTTGGATATCATTACTTTAGTGTTTATTCTGAACTTTACTTAAAAAGAAGGTTTTAACTTCCAGTCTTGAAGCTTCCTGTCTAATTAATGATGGTGAAGAATCAGGCCACAAAAGCTGACAGGCAAGTTTAGTTTTTAATTTGTCCTTGATATTACAAATTTTAGGATCCTGCAGGTAAGAGCTGGATTAGATCTCAGACATTATTAGTGTAGCCCTCTCCTTTTGCAGATAAGAAAGCTGTGATTCAGTGAGGTCAGAGCACTGGCCCATGGTCAATTCACATAGCTACGATTTTCATCCAGGTCATCAAACTCGAAATTAATCCTTCCTTTACATGATTTCATTTCCTGCATCTTAATTGTACAACTTTTAAATCTTTTTTTTTTTTTTTTTTTTTCCTTTGGGTTAAATATGAAGACATTGGCTTGTGGCCTGGATCTCATTGCTTACTTTGCATTTTACCATTATTGTTACCAAAAATCCTTAGGGGCATGGGAAATGTTGAGGTGTAATGGAAAATTGCTATTCATCAAATGCAGAACGATATGATGAAGTTTGGTTAAACAGAATGACTTCACAAAGGGGCAAGGAGTAACCATAAAGCAAATAAGTCCTCTTGACCATCTGAGCCAATTTTTATATTTCTGTGATTCAGTATATTTTCCTTCAAAATTGTGAAACCTCTGTAGTTTTTTTTTTTTTTTTTTTTTTTTTTTTGGTAGAAGTGAATTTAAGTGTTAATTGTTTATTGTTTTCTTATCTAAGCTTCTCATTCCCTTCTTAGATAGAAAATTATATTGTCATATATAATGTTTTACTTCCAGTTGTTTTGGCTGCAAAATGACTTTTTCATTTTGCTTGGATAACTATGAAGGATAGGACTTCCCTGACTCACTCTTTCCCTTCTTCCCTCACTCCCTTCCCCTTTCCCTTTCTTCCTTCCTTTTTTTCACCTTTCCCCTTCTTCCTTCCCCTTTCCCATTCTCCTTTCCCCTTTCCTCTTCCCCTTCCCTCTTTCATTAGACTATGAATTCCTTGAGAGCAGAGACTCCTTCTCCCACTACCTCTCTTACCCTCATTCCCAGTGCTTTTAGTCCAGTACCTGGCATAAAATGAGAATTTCATAAATGCTTTATGACTTACTCACTGAAACCCTTCCCTATAGCATGGACAGTAACGTCACTTCTTGACCTTATCTCTTTCAACTGTTGTATTTAGTTTTGATCCTGTTTCTGATCCAGAAACCATTCTGCTTCATTACTCACATACCAGTTATTTTGCCCTTGGCTTTCCCCCTTCTTTATTCTGTATATGTAGCTTGTTTGTCCATTGTTGTTTTCATGTTGTTTACCCCATGTTTTTTACAATCAGATTGTGTGCTCCTTGAGGACAGAAATTATCTTTTGCCATTCTTGGTGTCTTCAGTGTTTAGCACAGTGCCTGACATATAGCAGGTGCTGAATAAATGCTTATAGGCTGACTCACCGTGACTTCTCTATTCCAGGACATCTCAGATCCAACAGTTAACCTTTATCCTTAAATTGGGAAGGTTTCAACAAGTCCATGGCTCCACCTCTGTAGAATAGGCACAGAGCCAGGAATAAGATCGTGTACTTTAAGACCAAGCCAATTGTAGAGAACTTTGGAACTTTAAAAGGCTTGGTTGTTATTGTTGTTCATCCTTCGTTTGTGAAGAGTTCCAGTGACATCACGGGGGTGATGTTTTGAGCATGAATGCTGCTCAAAGTCCTCATAGTCACTCTCCTCCAGAATCTTTAAAGACACTAATAAGAAAATCACAGGAATCTTTTCTTTGCTATAACCTTCTCTGTAAATTTATCAGGGAATCAATATGTAGTTTTACTCAAGGTTCTAAGAGTCAAGATAAAAAACACAGAAAGAATTCCTGTCCTATGTTGCAATGTTTGGAGGTGGGAAGACTAACATAGAAGTGAATACATGTGTCTAAATTATATGCATGAGATTTTCTGTAATGGGGAAATTGCATTTTTTGAGGATTGCAATTGCTAGTGCTCCAAAAAGATGAAGAAGAATCTTACTTATTCTGAGGAAGGAGTTCATCTAGTTTGGGTTAGAGGAAGAAGAGATGAATAGTAATGGTTAGTGAACTCCCTTTCAGAATGTAGAGGTTAAATGTTTATAAACTCAATATTAATGATAGAAACATCAGTTATCTTCTTTGGGGAGGTATTCAGAATATAATAGTATCACAGGACCAAACTTGGGGCTGCTACTTATTTCTGGAATTTTATGTGGAGAGATAAATTATACACTTGCAGAAAGTGAACATCATATTGTTTATAAGGGTCTTAGAGTCAGAAATTGTAAGGGTCCTTTAAATGGCGGCTACAGCGCAACAGGAGATTGAGTGGCCCAGAAGTAATCTCTGTGGATATAGGACTGCCCTGGTGGGTGGGATCCTGGCCATATTGAGATAGCTTCGTAATAGGTGACGGCTCTCGCTGGTTGGCTGTTATGTGACCTCACAGGCCCTTTATAAACCCACTGCAGACAGCAGTCACTCTCTTTTAACCTGGCTCCCTAACCTGGGAGCCAAGCTCATGGATAGTCTAGAGAGGTAAGGAGTTTGGTGGTGAACATGTGGGTCTTCTGACCAGGTGTTCACTAGGGAGTTAACAAGTCAGGGCATTAAGTCAGGACATTATGTGAGTAGGTATAATAAAGGCTTTTAAGATTACATGTGGCTATTCTTGAGTGTGTTACCGGTTATTAAACTATAGATTCAAGAAATCATGGCCAGAGACCTTTGAAAGCCTCAGAGGAGGCAAGCCGGGTAGAGTTGACACTGCAAAGGTCAGTGGTCAAAGGTACTCTATTGGGCCTAGGACAGACTGGTAATAGTAACTGCCAGGAGGGCATGTTACAAGAAATGTGTTCAAATCCTTCAGATATTTATAAATTGTGTGACATTTAACCTCTGTTGGCTTTTGTTTTCTCACATGTGGTATGATGGGGTTTTAATGAATTTTCCTTCTAGCTATAAATCTGTGATTCTTAGAGGAGTATTGGGTGGAAGTTACAAAGAGGGAAATTTAATCTTGAAAAACTTAAAAATAATGGGAATTATTTGAAAGAATGGGTCACTTCAAGAGATATAGTTTCCTCTTTTTTGGAGGTCTTCTGCCCAGAGGCTTGAACAACATATATCACATATGTTATAACTAAGTGTTTGGGGAAATAAGTCACAAGCCTGGCACAAGGATATGTTGTAGTAATGATGAGAAATTTCAGTTGTTGACATATCTGGAAAGCTTTTCTTTGCCCAAAGTAAACTAGCTAATAAGTTCTTTTCTAGTCTTGTTGATTTTTATGGTTCAAAAAGCAGAGGATGAAACAAGGAGATACTGTATTTTGGACTTGATTTTGAGCAACTAGAATGAAGTTGTTGGTGAAACAAGTGATGGGAACTTTGGTAGGGAAGTGATCATTTCATCTTAGATTTTGTGGTAGAGGAAATCCATGCATAAACTGTTGTACATTCCATATTTTAAGAGTCATTTTCTAAAGAAATGATTGATAGACTATCAGTTTTTAAAAAATTCTATAGTTGATGTCAGCTGAGAGAGATAGAAAATTTTGAGGAATGAAATTCTAAAAGGATTTTTGAGGAAAAGAATGGTGAGCCTGCTTCATGTGGTTGCATAGGGAACTCATCATCTGGCTTTCCAGATTGAAATTAAAGAGTATTGAAATTAAAATGGCATGTAGTGCAGGATGCATTCAGAAATGTGATAGGATCATGTAAGAAGATAATCTGAAGCTCAAAAAGAACTATGGCTGGGAAAGAACACTTATGGAAACAACAAAGAGATGATTAGTTGTTGTTTTTTTTTTTAATAGATTTTTTTGAGTAATTGAGAATCAAAGAAATTGTTTTGGGATAAATAGATCAATAATAAGAGGGGAGAGAAGGAAGAATTATTTAATATTTATTTTCCTTTGCTTTTCTTCTGTCAGGAGAATTATCTTTGGACTAGAAAAGATGACAAAAATGCTTCCATAGGGAATTGAAACCAAAGACAAATAAGGAAGATAATAAGAGAGTATGTAGCTGCTCTTGTTGAGTTGATGAGTTCATCTTCAGGACCAGATAAACTACATTCCAGTATACTGAATTAACTGGCAGATGTGATTGCTGAACCATTGTCAGTAATGTATGGAAGATTATGGAGAATATGAAGGATATCAGAGGAGTGAAGGAAGGGTGATTGTCTCACATTTCTAAAAAAGAGAGTGGAATCTACAAGTAGTAGGATGATGAGCTTGAGTGAAATTCCTGGCAAAATTTTAGAACTTTATTTTTTCAAAGAGGTGGTTATTTAAAACTCTAGAAAAGAAAGCGCAGGAGACAAACAACCATGAGAATTGCATAGCTATCATTTTAGACAAACGTTTTTGAACATTTCCATTTTTGACAGGATTTTGACACAGTAATGTTATGTAGATATAATTTATCTACATAATATATAGGTTTTAGTAAAAAAAAAAAAAAAAAGAACAAAATAGAAATGTTTGGCATAGATGTAAAGTTAAGTGGACTTGGAAGTAATAGAATTATTACCCCAAAGAGGAATCAATTAAGGATTGAATGTGAACTTACTGAAAGAGCTCTAATATATACTGGGTATCTGTGCTTAAATCCTGTGTGGTTGAATATTTTTTGTCAAACTAAATGCAAGGTTTCATGGTATGCTTATCAAAATTGTAGATTTTGGTTGAATAACTAATACATGGATGACAGTCAGAAAATCTTCACAAATTAGAAAACTGGATCAAATCTAATAAGATGCAGTTTGAAAGTAAAAATTGTTAGGTTCAACACTTGAAAATATTAATTTAACAAATTTAAAATAGGGCTTTAGGATCACATTATAGTATTTTATCTATCTATCTATCTATCTATCTATCTATCTATCTATCTATCTATCTATCTATACACACACACACATTCCCCCCCTCCCCCCGAGGCTGGGATTAAGTGACTTGCCCAGGGTCACACAACTAGGAAGTGTTAAGTTTTTGAGACCAGATTTGAACTCTGGTCCTCCTGAATTCAAGGCTGGTGCTCTATCCACTGTGCCACCTAGCTGCCCCAGTATCATATATTTTAGATATTAGAGATAATCTACTCCAATCCCCTCATTTTGCAATTAAGTTAATTAAAGATTAGAGGTTAGATGATTTGGCCAAACTTTATATTATAATTACCAAGTGATGGAACTGAGTGTGATCCCAGTTTGTTTAACTCTTTTAGTGTTCTTTCTACAAATCATCTGAAAAAGATGAGAGTATTTAGAGAAATACAAATTCAATATGAATCAGTAGTCCAAGTTGGTAGCCAAATATAAATATATTTTTGGGTTTTATTAAGAGAGATCTGTCACAGTTCTCAGATGATGAAATTGAAACTATTTCCACTCATATGAAAGAGTGTTCCAAATCACTACTGATCAGAGAAATGCAAATTAAGACAACTCTGAGATACCACTACACACCTGTCAGATTGGCTAAGATGACAGGAACAAATAATGATGAATGTTGGAGGGGATGTGGGCAAACTGGGACACTGATACATTGTTGGTGGAGTTGTGAAAGAATCCAGCCATTCTGGAGAGCAATTTGGAACTATGCCCAAAAAGTTGTCAAACTGTGCATACCCTTTGACCCAGCATTGCTGTTATTGGGATTATATCCCAAAGAAATACTAAAGAGTGGAAAGGGACCTGTATGTGCCAAAATGTTTGTGGCAGCTCTTTTTGTTGTAGCTAGAAACTGGAAGTGGAATGGATGTCCATCAATTGGAGAATGGTTGGGTAAATTGTGGTATATGAAGGTTATGGAATATTATTGCTCTGTAAGAAATGACCAGCAGGAGGAATACAGAGAGGCTTGGAGAGACTTAAATCAACTGTTGCTGAGTGAAATGAGCAGAACCAGAAGATCACTATACACTCCAACAGCAATACTGTATGAGGATGTATTCTGATGGAAGTGGAAATCTTCAACATAAAGAAGATCCAACTCATTTCCAGTTGATCAATGATGGACAGAAATAACTATACCCAGAGAAGGAACACTGGGAAGCGAATGTAAATTGTTAGCACTACTGTCTATCTACCCAGGTTACTTATACCTTTGGAAGCTAATAATTAATGTGCAACAAGAAAATGGTATTTACACACATATATTGTATCTAGGTTATATTGTAACACATGTAAAATGTATGGGATTACCTGTCATGGGGGGGGGGAGGGAGTGGAGGGAGGGAGGGGATAATTTGGAAAAATGAATTAAAAAAAAAAAAAAAAAAGAGAGATCTGTCCCAATTTCTGTGTACCTATTTCCCTTCACCATTCTTTGGTCAGTTGGACCTTATTTTGAATCTTCTGTGGTGTTTTAGCTTACATGAAAAGTGTAGTTATACCTCTGGGACACTGAGAAGTGTCCCAATTTAGAGCTATTAGAGTTGAAAATGGCTTGCCTTAAGACATGGTTGATTCTTCTCCTAAGTCTTCAAGAGGCAAGTGGATAGACATCCAATGAGAAGCTGTAGTTGGGATTCAGTAGCCTTAGATCTCTTCCAACTCTTGAGACTTCTATGCAGTTTAGTAATGGGCAAAAAACTCTAGTGAGTTATGGGTTGTAAATATGTGTGACCTGAAACTTTCTGTTGTTAGTGATGGTCTTTGTCCAGGTGCTATTGCCCAGTAACTATTAGAAATATTTATTAGACTCCTTATAAAAACTGCTTTTCTCTCTGCTTAAAACAGACAATTAAGATTAAATTTAACAAACCTTGACTCATTTTCCTCAGTAAGACAATTTGGCTAGTCTCTTAACAGTGGCTTAGTACAGGTTCCTTTATTGGCCACATGGTAAATTTATTATTATTTTTCCTCAAAGTAAAAAAATGGAGAAAGAAAAAGAATTCATTACTCTTGTAATTTGCTCAGTGAGCAGTGGATTGGTTTTATTTATTAGTTTGATTGCTTTCTAGCATAACTCAGTTGGAAAAGTCTTTTGGCTAAGTAGAAAAATCTTTCACCAGGTAGTAAAGAGCATATATTTCCTTACAAATTTATGCTGCACTGCTTTTCTTTCAACACAGCCATTCTGAGAACACAGAAGATTTCTATTTTTTGTGCCTTTGAAAGAGGGAGAGAGAAAGAGAGAATGAACTACAGCTTTGTCTTTCTTTATCAATAGTAAAATTGTACCAATTGAATCACCCTCATAAAATAAACTCATTACCTGAATCTTATTACAGATTTTTCTAATGATAGAATTAGGTAAGCCAAATTGAAGAGCATAATTGTTTTTGAGCTTGATCTAAGTTGAAGGAAATACTTTTAGTGAGAAATACTTTAAATACAAATTACGGTGGCTGGGTGATTTATCATTCTTAGTTTTTCTGCTTTTGTTTTTTAATTTCATTTTAAACTTAAAACATCCCTTTTGAGTTCCCAGATCATTCTTCTTTTCACTGAATTTTGTGTATTTGTTTTTCTTTCAGTAGCACTTATATCTGCTATGTATTATAGGCTCAAAAATTATTAGCAGTTTTCAAAATAATATAAATCAATACAGATTAGTTCATCAGAGGCACAGGTTTTGTTGTGTTTGGGATTCATTCTGCTTGTGGCACTTAAATGCTCTCAGTTTGTTTGACTTCTTTTTTTTCTATCTCTTTTGTTGGATCATCATCCATATTATACCCTGAAACTGTAGATATTTTCTAAGGTTTTGACCTAGACTTCTTATTCTTTCTACATTCTTAGTGACCGTTTCAAGATCCCATGGATTTAATTTTTTTAAATGAGTATTTTAAAAAAAAAACTTGTTTGTATTTTTACTTATGCAGAAGATGATCAATATCATCAAATATTATAAAAATTAAAAAATGATCATCTAAAAAAGGACATTGGATATGGCACTTAAGAATTATTGCTTTTGTTAGAGGGAGAAGATTTAAGTGATTGATGAAGTTATGAGCTAGATTGCAAAAGGTTAAGAAGAGAATGAGAAGAGGGGTAATAGAGGAACTAATTGTGGGTGGCTTAAAATTTATTCAATATTTTCTATATTAATATTTATGATATTAATATAATCATAAATGCATTACTTATTTATATAATAATTAATATATATTAAAACAATTTAAAACAATTTTGGGGGGGTGTTTTTATTTTGAGTTCCACATTTTCCCTTCTACTCATATAGGTTATATGTGTGAAATCATGCAAAACATTCCATGTTTTATGGAAGCATGTTGTGAAAGAAAATACAGACTAAAAAATAAAAATAAAGTTAAAAAACAACAAAACAAAACTATGCTTCGATTTACATCCAAACTATCAGTTCTTTTTCTGAAGGTCAATAGTATTTTTCATCATAAGTCCTCTGGAATTACTTTGGATTGTTGTATTGTTAAGAATAGTTATGTTATTTATAGCTGATCATTATATATTACTGTGTACACTGTTTTCTTGGTTCTGATCTCTACTTTGCACGATTTCATGTAAGTTCAGGTGTTTCTGAGAGCATTTGGCGTATTTTTTGTAGCTCTATAGTATTCTACAACTTGTTCAGCTATTCCTTATTTGATGGGCATCCCCTCCACTTTCAATTCATGGGTGACTTTTTCATGGAGTTTAGCTGAGAAGGAGAAGAGAGATATAGGAGCTAGGTGTGGAGCAATGGATAGAACATCAGCCCTGAAGTCAGGAAGATCTGAGTTCAAATGTGGTCTCAGACACTTAACACTTCCTAACTGTGTGACCCCTGGACAAGTCACTTAACCCCAATTGCCTCAGCAAAAACAAAACAAAACAAAAAGAAAAGAAAAAATATGAAAGGGTTTCCTTCCAAATCTAGCTCTTTCAGTTTTTACATTTTTTTTCAAAAGCACCACCACTTTTTCTAGTTTCCCATGTTCTTTCTGAATTCTTATTTTTTCTCACCCTAAAATACATCCTTTCACTTGTTAAATATCTACCTCTGCAACTTTTTTTTCCTTCTCAGCTAGCTATTTAGGTGGTTTCCTAATTATTTTGCCTATCTCATGTCTCTTGCTCATTCATTCATCCTCACAGATGTTCCTTAGATGTAGTTCTGAGATTATCTCCAGTTTATTCTGGATGTATCTTACATATGTGTGTGTGTGTATATATATATATGTGTGTGTGTGTGTGTGTATTTAATATATATATATACACACATATAAAATTGTTTTAATTTTTTATAGAATAGTAATATTCTATTTCCTTCATGTACCTTAGCTTGTTCAGCCATTTCCCAGTTGATGGGCATCCACTCTTTTTCCAATTTTTTGCTACCACAAAAAAGAGATGCTACAAACATTTTTGCACATGAGGGTCCTTTTGCCTCCTTTATGATTTTCTGTAATGGCACTGCTGAATCAAAGGGTGTGTATGCACAGTTTCATAGCCTTTTGGGCATAGTTCCAGATTGCTCTCCAGAATGTTTGGATCATTTCACAACTTCAACAATGCATTGGGTATTGCAGTTTTCCTCCATTCTTTCCAACATTATCATCTTTTCCTTTCATCTTAGCCAATCTGAGAGGTGTGAGGAGGTGGTATCTCAGAATTGCTTTAATTTTTATTTCTCTAATCAGTATTGATTGAAAGCATTTTTTCATGAGACTATAGATGGCTTTAATTTCATCATCTGAAAATTATCTATTCATATCCTTTGCCTATTTATTAGTTGGGGAATGACTTATATTCTTATTAATTTGACACAATTGTTTATGTATTTTAGAAATGAGATCTTTATCAGAAATACTGGCTGTAAATATTTTCTCTCCAACTTTGAACTTTCCTTTTAATCTTGTTTCTATTCATTTTCTTTGTGCAAAACCTTTTTAGTTTAATGTAATCAAAGATGCTTGGAGTTGGCGGGTTTATCAAATACTAGATTGCTATAGGCCTTGGTTATTGTATTATGTATCTGATGTATTCCACTAATCCATCATTCTCTATTGCTCACTCATGACGGTTTCTCTCTGTAGCTATTGAGCTGACTACTTTATGCCTTGATTGCACTTCCTCCTTAATTTCACTTCATAGATTCCCTCTCTTTATTTAAGACACAATTGTAGTACCATCTTCCACGGAAAGTTTTTATTGATCCTCCAACATTCTTTCTGCCCTTCTTTCCCAACTACCTTGTATTTGTTTTGTCTCTTATAGATGTATATGTTGCCTCTTTGAATCGAATGTGTGTTCTTAGACTCAGTAATACCAACTCAGTGCCTGGAAATCTTTAGGTTATCTCACAAATGGTCACTGATTGATTGTTGATGATTTGAGTTTTCTATGTTGCTTTTACAGTTAACTCTTAAAAACTTAGTGGAAACCTTTTTTTTCTCATCTCCACATAGAAATGGCTTCTATATGAAGCAAATTCTTAGATATATTCCTGAGGTTTTTATTCACATTTTTTTTTTTCCTGAGGCAATTGGGATTAAGTGACTTGCCGAGGGTCACAACTAGGAAGTGTTAAGTGTCTGAGACCAGATTTGAACTCAGATCCTCCTGAATTCAGGGCTGGTGGTGCTCTACCCACTGCGCCACCTAGCTACCCCTTTATTCACATTCTTAATAAGACTTCTGAGATATTTTTTAGAATTTAGTTTGGTCACAGCTCTGACTTCACAGGTGGAGGGGACTTCTTTTACCAATGTATATATGGTCTTTGTTTTGCAACTCAATAGGTTTAGTATCTGGGACTCTAAGAGATAAGTGACTTACCTAGAGGTTTTACAGTCAATATTATGTCATTGACAGTACTTGGAAATCAGGTTAAAATTGTTAATTTGAATATTATGGCTATGAAAATATGTTTAGAAGAATTGCACATGTTTAATCTATATCAGATTGTTTGCCAACCATGAAGCATTGGTAGTACAGCATGGTGAAATTGAAGGAAAAATTTGGCATGCTTTTATATAGGTTCCTGTAAACATAGTGCTATCCCATTGTAAGTAAAATCTAACAAATCCTTTTGGGTAGATTTTCCTCATGTACTGAAAATAAATAAGTTGCATTTTATTTTTCTGCTGCTTTTGTGAGATGGAGAAAATGTTTACTTCATAGAGATAGTCTTACTATTCACTGTTCAGCTAAGTCCATGTGGGCATCAAAAGAATTATTGTGTATTAAGTAGCTACAGCCTGTAACATCTCTCATTGTTTAGATAACTGTACTACATTAAGATGTTTCCCTTCTCTACCTAAGAGTAATTGCACAGTATTGGTCTATGCATAAGATATTTTATCTTACCTATTCAACAGTATCTCTTAGGTAGCTTAAATATAGATGTCTGTCAATATAGACAAAAATCAAGAATTAAGTTGGAGTTTTCACATTTCCTAAAGGAATATTCTCCTGTTATTATTGCAACCTTTGCAAGTAATAATTGTTGGGATCAATTGATAGATTGAAAAAACAAGATTACAGAAAAAATAGGCCTAAGACTATATTTGTTTAAGGCCTATTATCAGTCTTGAGAAGATAATTTATTTAATGTATTTATTTTAAATAAATTGATATTTCTTATTTTTATATTACCTATATTTATTAATGTATCTCTCTCATCAATCCTCCCAGAGAGCCATGTGTTATAACAAAAAAGAAACATATGGTTCAATTTAAACATAGTTCTTTCTAGTGTTATGTATTGATGAGGTTTAAAGTTTTAAATTAATGCTAAGTATGAGGAAATGTGGAGTTTTGGGAGTTGGGAAGAAGGTCCGATTTAAAGTAACAATCTGATAGATATCCTGACAAAGTGAAATGCTGCTTCATTTTGCCATCGGTTTGTATTCATATTCATGATTCATAGTTTATACCATATCATGTCATATCATATTCGTATCATATTTGTGATTCTCTGAATTTATCATATTCTTATCTCTTACACAGAAATTGTTATATTCCTTTATCACACTTTATATGTTTTATAATTTTCAAAGTCCTTTTATATATTTGATCTATGTCTTTGTCATTAGACAGTCCTGTAGAAGTAGGCAGGGAAGGTAGTCTTACAATATACTCAGAATAGCTTGATGATGTTCTTTTGTCCTTCTCTTTAGCTAGAAAGGCAAGGAGTCAGGCTGGAGAGAACCTTAGTGGCCTGCCAAGTCAGTGTTGTGCCCCTCTAACACATTAAAACCGAAGAAGAAAACATTTAAACAGATTAGTCTAAAATGGGTGAAATTACACTTCCATAAATATATTCAATGAAACTGAATTCTTGAAACATGATAAGATTTAGATACAAAGATTATAGTACTTGAATTCATTACTGTAGCAGATTCTGAACTGTAGTCTTCCAAGTTACTAGTAAATACCCACATAGATTTGATAAAAAAGTGGTTGACTCATGTAGAACAAAAGAAAAGAGGGTGGGATAGAGGGTATTAAGTTTTGCATATTTGTGATTAAAGTGAGCTTGATATTAGACTTGAATGTAGAAATGTCTTTAAGAATCAAGTTTGTATTCAAAACGTGAGAGTACAGTTTGTGCCTGCTGTTGAGAAAGGTGTAGTTGTTGGCACCTCTGGGAAAGCTATATCACCAAATAGCTTTTGTGGGTGGATCACACATAAAACCAAAAAAAGAAAATTTAACAAGGAAACACACTAGTATTATAATGGATCTCTTCCCTTAAGGAGAAAAGCAAATTGTTATAGTATAAGGGGTATTAGAAAGTGAAAGATAATTGATAATGTAAGCAGTAACATATTTAAATAGAACCAGAGGTAGACTTTTATTGTCTGTTACCCCATATGATCCTAACACATACCTCTGTGAGTTAGACTGAGGAGCAGTTATTTGGTTCGACAAATGAAGAAAATTGTCAGAGATTAAATGATTTAATTAGATAACAGTTTTGAATGCTCAGAATCATTTTTTTAGTCCAGTGTCCTATTTATTATATGTTTGCTTTTAATTATTATAAGCTACCATTAACAGTGAATGACAAATGCTGATCAGTTTTTTGGCTATATGTTTCCTTATCTATAAAGTTATTTTTAGTAACTTTTATTGGCAAAATTGGGAGAGGAATTTAGTCCTTTGATGAAGATAGCACCTAAACCCAATTCCCTCTAAAAACATTTTAAGAACCTGCCTTCCATATTTCACCCAGAATTGACAAACTTTGCCTAGCTGTCTTTTGCTTAAATATACTTGGATAAGCAAGGACAAACAACAACCTCTGTGAATTGTAGGAGGAGCCACTCCCCTGGAGTCCTAACTGGAACTGGCCAGTTGGACAACCAGCTCTCTTCCTTCCCTTTCCTTCTTTGTCTTCCTTTTGTCTTTCTTTCTTTCTTCCTTCCTTCTTTCTTTTCTTTTCTTTTTCTTTTTCTTTCTTTCTTTCTCCTCCCCTCTGTCCATATAAATTATCCTTGGTTAAGGTACTGTGCCCAAAGGAATTTAAATTTTGATTGCTGAAATTTTGCAAGCTTTCATGGGGTTTACAGGCTAGATTTTTTTCCTCAAGGACCACTAAACCTTAAACCTAAATCACTCTGGTTCTGATTGATTGGCCAACAATAGGTTCTAGGTCAAGACCCACTTGATTGTTCTTTGGGCCTGATTCACTCAAAGTGAATGTAAATAGCAATTGTTTCTGGTTTTGGTCAGATTGCTAAGGGTCTCTCAGATTGATATTTGCTTTTTTTTTAAACCTGGTAAAAGAGACCATCCTCAGCCTCATTTCTTACTAGCCTTAATTAGATTAGGTGTTGCTTCAAACTGACACATATTACAGATTTTACTTTAAAAAGCCAAGGTCTAATACTAATCCCAGACCATCTCCAGTTATCCTGGTCTATATCTTACCACAGGACTCAGATGGCTGGAGGAAAAAGTGAGACTGATGACTTTGTACAATCCTCCCTCATTTAAATCCAGTTGACTTGTTTGTCATGGCATCACCTTCCTGACATCTTGGTCCTCTTCAAGAATGAAGGACAAACAATAATAATAAACAAGTGAGATGAACAAAAAGAATTTGTATTAAGAAAATCCTTATGAGGGAAAAATAGACATTCCTCTCCCCCTCCAAGAAAAAGACAAAGTCAGCATTGCATTAATGGTAGGATCACCTTACCCACTCTGGACATTGTTGGTGGCCATTATCTCATGACTAATGAAGGCTTCTGCTCTAGGATTAAGGGGAAAATGTGGCCTTGGTTGTCAGACTTATTGTCTGCGTCATATAGAAGAGATAGTTTTCTATATAGCTGCTAGTAACTCTCCATTCCCAAGCTATTAGTTTGTCAGCTATCTCTACTGGTGAGAAGAAAAATGAGCTAACATATAAGAAAGCCTCCATTATAGGTTGTGGAGAAAAAAGCTTATTAATGCATTTTTGTAGGAGCTGTGAATTGATAAAATCATTCTGGAAGACAATTTGAAACTCTACTCCAACTTAATATGGTGAGGTAATGGCTCTCTAAGTTCATATATAATCAGTATTCTGTAATGATGTAAATTATATAAGAGCTAAGAAGGACTGGAAGAGAGACATTCCTGCACTAAGATCAAGACTGGGTCAGAATAAAGAATCTAGACTCTATTCTTGACCATTCTTGTGTCTGTTCTGCTGAGACCAAGGCCGGTCCAAAGGACCTACAGAGAGTTAATCTGAACATTATATATGAAGACAAATCTTTTGAAAGAGCTCAAAAGTATGACCAAAGCTGTGATTTTAAAAGACTGATGATATATTCCAACTCTTGAAAGAGACTTGAATGGACTTGAAATACGAAATGAGAAATGACTAAAATGATATGGTCATATCATTTTCAGATATGACCAATGCATTGTTTTGATGGACAATAGACATTTGTTACAAGGGAGACCTTCTAATTGGAGATGGGGAAGATTACCATTTTGTTACCTTCCCATACCCAAAAAGCAGAAACTGAGATTTCAGATTGTTTCTAGAATCTGAGATGCTGTTACTTGCTTCTGACCATTTTCCTTTCTTGATGATCTTTTTAGAGCTTTCCTATTCCAGAATGCTCCCCCATATTGGTCCCCTGTTCTTTTCTCAGTATGTTTGTGATCTAGTGCTCCAAATCTGGATAGTGAGTGAGCAAACTTGCTGATTGACACCTGTTCTTATCTATGTATTTTGATCTTGTTCTGGGACCATTTAGTTCACAACCTTTCCCTGGTATCTTTTACTTGATGCTCTAAGCTCAGCCTGTTCCTGGTCTGACTGGAACAGTTTTCTTTTTGCTTCCCAATCTCTCCCTGTTTCCCTGTGCTGAACTGGGCTGGACAAATAACTCACGGTCTCTTTTTCTGAATTTCCCATCAGGATTTGATCTGGTGCGTTTTCTAGATCTTTTTGGAGTTGTTTTATTGGAAGAGGGCGAAAGCACCCTGGAGTGAGCTACTTCTATTACACCATCATCTTGGTTCCACCTATCCCTTTAATAATTCCTTTTTTTCATTTCAGCTTATAAAAACAGTACAAATGTGTGATTTCTTAATTTATGATCATTTTATGTGATGTTTAATGTTTTGCTGATTTGGTTTTGAAATTCTAATTTATTAGAATAGTTTTGCTTTATTCATTATTAATCTCTATTTTACACATTAAATTATTGGATTGTTTAGTATGTACACATTGGGAATTTGTAAATTTGTCACCCATTCACCATAATGGAATGTACTTGATTTTTCTTATTTAATTTTTCTCATTTGAATGCTCCATTATTATATTCTATTGCTTTACAAATGGTTGTTACATGATACACAGACACTTTTGTATACATACACTTATATGTACTAGACCTTTCTATTAATTTTAATCTAGGTTCTCTTTTGTAATAGTGGCTGTAAAAAGTATTGTCTATTCTAGGAGTCACCAGCTGATTTTTGATCTCAAGCAATCATCTTAGCTTTGTTTTACTCATTTCACATAACCTACTCTTACTTTACTCTCAATCACATACAAAGATGGCCATGAAAGCAATACCCTTGATCTTGCCTTTATCTACAAATCCACTATTCCTTTATTTATGAACCCTGAATTTCCCTTTCTTCCTCCTCCCCTGCTTTGCAAAACCTATGTTCTTCATCTATGTTGGGCCTTTGATGCCTTAATTTTCAACTTATCCCTGAATCACATTTTCCATTTTGATCCTTTGTTGACCAACTTAATTGCTGATTAGTTAAATTTTCACTGCTTTCTTGTCTCCTTTACCTTTTATCAATTTTGCCTTGCTATATATGCCTCAATCTTGGATTACTTCCTTCCTCTATTCTCTCAACTAAGAAATTTACCTCCTATTTTGCTGGGGGGGAAAAATCAAGCCTCTCTGTTCTCCCCTTCTTATCTGACATCACCCAGATGCCTTTTGCCATTTTATTATTGTTGTGTCTCATAATGTGGTCGCCCTGCTCCTTTCCAAGACAAAACCTGCAGATACAAGTGATTGCATCTTATTCTGTTTTCTTCAGCAGATTCCTTTCCCCCCCCTTCTCCTCCTTAAAATCCCTGTTTTCTCACTTAACTTCCATCTGTCCCTACCCTATTGCCCCAAAAACGTATCTGTCCTGTCCTCCAGCCTCAAAACCAAATCAACTGGAACTGGTTTCTCTAAAGTCATCAGTCATTTGTTATTTGCTCAATCTCATATATAATATATACAATTCTTTGTATACTCTAGTTTATATAAACATGAACTGTTATTATTATTGCTTTTTTTGCAGTATATAGCATTCCTAGTTCCTAGACCACATTTTCCTCTTATGTGTGTTTTAAAATTATTTTTTTTACTCTTTGATGGTCCTGTTCAAGTGCCACTTGCTCCATGAAGCCTTTCCTGAATTCTGTAATCCTCTATTCCTATCTGTAAGTAATCACTATATTCTCAAGTTTTCCTCCAGTACTTAGAGGCTCTTCTTTGCCTCATCACATCTTATCTTGTATCACTTCAGGTTTTCCCTTGGGACTAGCATAATACATTGCAAATAGAAAGCATTCACTAAATGTTTCTTGAGATCAATCTGCATACACCCTATTTTGACTTCATTATATTTGGTTTTTGAAAGAGATTTCTTTTTTAAAAGTTGATTCTTTAGTTATTTATTTCTAGAACCTAAAAGGAAATTGAAATAAAGCAAAAAGGGGGCAGGTAGGTGGCACAGTGGATAGAGCACCAGCCTTGAATTCAGGAGGACTCAAATTTGGTCTCAGACACTTAACACTTCCTAGCTGTGTGACCCTGGGCAAGTCACTTAATCCCAGCCTCAGGGTGGGGAAAAAAAAAAAGAAATAAAGCAAAAAAAATCTGGCTATTCTTCTAAACCTAAAATCTTATAAAATGTACTGCTGATGTAGAAAAGATTAACTCTTGATTGTAGAGATCAGTAAATCTGTGTTACTGGTAAGTGTTCTTTATTGTAAGTGCAAACCTTTTAAGTATCTGAATTATTTTTTAGTTTCTTAACAAATTGATACAGAGACTCAATGTGTTGACACTATAGAATTCCAACAAATCAGACAAATAGTGCTTCTCAAGTCTTTTATGCTGTCAAACCATATGCTCTTTAACAGAGCACATTTTGCTTTTAACATTTTGCTCTTAATTATTTCATATTTATATATATGAACTGAAATCTTATTAATAGAAATTGTAGCAAAAAAGGAGTTGATACCGATTAATATAAGAGGTGTCGAATGTCTTATTATAATAAATCAAATACATGTAATATATGACATGTCTGGCTATAAGTTTGTCTTGCTTTCTTTCCCTTGTAGGATTAAAAAAAAATAGCAATAGCTTTTTATTTTTCAGAGTACAAGCAAAGATAATTTTCAACGTTCACTCTTTTTTAAAAAATTAATTTTATAATTATAACATTTTTTGGACAGTACATATGCATAGGTAATTTTTTACAACACTACCCCTTGTACTCCCTTCTGTTCCAAATTTTTCCATTCCTTCCCTCTACCCCCTTCCCTAGATGGCAGGCATTCCCATATATATTAAATATGTTATAGTATATCCTAGGTACAATATATATCAACATTCACTCTTGCAAAACTGTGTTCCAAATTTTTCTTCTTTCCAACCCTTTCATAGATAGCAAGTAATCCAATATAGATTAAATGTGCAATTCTTCTAAATGTATTTCCACATTTGTCATGCTACATAATAAAAATCAGGTCAAAAGGAAAAAAGATGAGGGGGAAAAAAAAACCAAGCAAGCAAACAACAGCAACAAAAAAGGTGAAGTGTTCTTTATTCAGTCTCTGTGGTATTCTTAATGGATTAAGATGGCTCTCTCCATCACAAGTCTATTGGAATTGCCCTAAATCACCTCATTCTTGAAAAGAGCCAAGTCCCTCACAGTTGATCATCACATCATCTTGTTGCTGTGTATAATGATCTCTTGGTTCTGCTCACTTCATTTAGCATCAGCTCATATAAGACTCTCTAGGCCTCTCTGAAATCAGCCTGCTGATCATTTTTTATTCCATTATATTCATATGCCATAACTTACTTAGCCATTCCCTAACTGATGGGCTTTCACTCAGTTTTCAGCTTGTGACCACTACAGAAAAGACTGCTATAAACATTTTTGTGCATATGAGTCCTTTTTGCTTTTTTAATGCTATCTTTGAGGTACCAACCCAAAGCCCTGATGGATCAAGATCAAAGGTATGTACAGTTTTATAATTTTGTAGAATTTTAAGGGGATTTCATTCTTTGATAATTTAGATTTACTTCATTCTGACTTCTTTAATGATCCAGAATTGTGAAAATACCAGCTTGTTATTCTCTCTTAGAATAACTTTTAAAAAATTCCATTAATGTTCCACTTAAAATAATTTTGAAAAATAATTGCTAAATGTGTTATTGTAATATATAAACAAGTTAATGCACTATTTCTCTAGTTTTCTCTCTTTATATCATCTATATCTCCTCAATTTATTCCTAATAAACCATATCAGTAAATGAATATTTATACTAGGTAAAAATTTCACTTGGGGGAAAACTTTTTATTTATTTATTTATTTTTAATAAAAGGTGATAAATAGATTCTGCTCTTAGCACTGCTTAGAATTCTCCACTTGGAAAGTTTATCCTTTTAAACTAATGGGATATTTTAAAACTTGACCTTGTGCTTCTTGTCTGAGAAGGAAGGCTGTTAATAAAAATACATAAAACTTCAGGGGAGGGTTAGGTATAATAGTGTCGAGCCTTTTCTGGTATTAAGAGTAGAAGACTGACTTCTGATCATTGTATTAACTGCAGTTTTTAACAGATATTAGCAAATCATTAATTTGGCTTAAACAGCTGACTTCTAGGACCTCTGCCAACTACATACATCATCAGATTCTAAAACTGCCATTATTTTGTTTTAAAAAACCTCTCATTTTAGAAATCTCTTTAAAATCCCTGTATATTTGGAAGATTTTTGAGAATAATTTAGTAATATTTTACTTATATAATAATTGTAGCAATTTTAATAAAGTTGAATTGAATAAAGGGGTTATTGAGGCAACCCATGGATGCAAATTTAGCCAACTAGCCTCTTCCCCCCCCCTCCCCTTCTGGTCATATTACTGAAGAACTTACTAATAGTGATAAAAACTACTTT
This sequence comes from Sminthopsis crassicaudata, assembly GCF_048593235.1. Classification (NCBI taxonomy): domain Eukaryota; kingdom Metazoa; phylum Chordata; class Mammalia; order Dasyuromorphia; family Dasyuridae; genus Sminthopsis; species Sminthopsis crassicaudata. The sequence goes on from NC_133618.1 coordinate 541,897,332, forward strand.
TCATTGTTTCTCAAAAGCCACATACTTTATAGTTTACACTCCTACCCCAACCCTACCCCCATGCAGACTGAGGATACATTTCCAAATATACCTTTATTTTTTGGGGGGACAAGTATACAGTTATAAAAGTAAGGAAGCGTTTTTCAGTTTTTAATTTGAGAGGAGGCATCAGTCAGTAAAGTTTTATTAAGTGCCTACTATGTATTGGATACTGCCCTAGTCTAGGAGGGTAAACAGGCAAAAGATAGCTCCTGCCTCATGGAAGCTCATTATCTAATGGAGAAGATAGCAAGCAAATACATATTCAAATAAATGATATAGTAAATAAATAGGAAATCATTAAAGAGGGAAGATGCTAGCATTAAGAGAGCTTGGAAAAGGCTATCTATAGAATATAGAATTTCAGCTGGAACTTGAAGGAAAAGGAAGAGTATCAAAGTCATGGGGAACACCACTGTATAAATGAAAAGGAGGGCTTTGTTTTGGAAGGCAAAAGGAGAGGTGGAAAGTTAGTGGCAGTGGTGCTTTTGTGAGTGATAGTAAGATCAGAGGTATGACCATTTTTATGTACAGCTTAAGTAATTAAGTAGAGGGAACTGAGTGGTTAGGGTGTTTGAAGAAGAGTTAAAAATGCTGAAGACCCCCTAGAATGAGGGCAAGAGTTGGGGGGAAGAAAAAAATTAGGAGCCATGTACAAAGAAGAGAAGTGACTTAGAGTCTACTAGTATTTTGATTGGGTGATGTATATGAATAGCCTCAATCTCAAGAGAGGATAGATTACAGAATGATAGAGGTAGGGAGAGAACCTGGAGGTTATCAATGGGAAGTGAGGAGTATTCACATCTCCAATTCATCAACTCATCAGCTGAGGGGAATCAGTAAAAATGCAGATAATACAAGGAAAGGGTTCAAGTATACTATATCATCAGAGTAGCTAGGTTTCATTGATTGACTAGAAGATTAAAGCAATGGAAAACAGATTTAGGATAAAGGAAAGTTTGTTGCCTATGAGATGTGAAACAGGCATACCAGAGGGCATTTTGCCACTCCCTTATGTACCTCCAAACAACAAACTCCTTTAAGCACATACTTTATATGATGAATAATTATTTTTATTTATACTTTGGAAACTGGGTGGGTGATTATGAGTGTTGGAAGCTGTTGGTCAAACAACTTTAAGTATTTATTTGCATAAAATTCTTAAGTGTGAAGATGAAGGTTACAAAAATAAAAAATTGACAAAATATTGGACAAGTGAACAAATTTTTCATTCTTAAAATTTCATTTTCTTGGCTATTTATAATGTACATTTTACTTAGAGAAGAATTAGGTTGCATTTCAGAGGCATTTTGTTATTTGCATGTAAGTTATAATGTACAGATAATTTTATAAATAATAGGGTGATAATGTTAAACAAATTAATTGCTCATTTTTTTATAACTTAAATGATTTGATAGAAATGGTAGATTTGGAGTTAGGAAGATCTGACTTTAAGATCCTTGACAAGTCTCTGTGAAGTTTTCTTTATTAATAAAAGAATAGGTTGAATTCAGTATTCTACAAAGGCACTTCTGGCTCTAAATCCATGATCCTTTTTCTCTCCTTATTAGATTACTTTGATGTGGTAGTCTAGAAGGGAAAATATATATAAAGAAATCCAAGGGTAAATATGGAAACATAAATAGTGATTTCAGGCAAGTTGTCAGCAAGCATTAAGTGCCTACTCTTTTCCCAAGGGCTCAGTGCTAAACAAAAATGCTCTAATTTCTGTCCCTAAGGAGATTTATTTCCTAACTGGAAAGAAAGGAAGTGTGTGTATACATACATACATATATGTATGCACACACATATATGAAATATAAGCTAATTTTATTCATTCATTCATTCATTCGTTCATTTATTTATTTATTTATTTATTTTTGGGTGAGGGAGGAGATCAGTCAGTAAAGGCTTTAGCAAAAATGGTGTTTGAATTGATTTTGAAAAAAAAAAAGGAATTCTAAGGATCATAGGTGAGATCCACACATAAGAACCAGTCAATTCAAAGGGTCAATGAGAAATGGAGTATTGTAAATGAGGAATAAGTAGCAAGAAGACAGTTCTGATTGATGGGAGCAATCTACAGTAGAAGTCTCTTCAATACTTCATAATTTCTGAAGCAATTTAAAATTTAATGTTTGTGTCGTCTATATTTATGTTAATTGTTTACATAACTTGCATAAATGGCATTATTAATTTACTCACTAAATTTGGCATAAAGCATGATAAATGTGGAAATATGTTTAAAGGAATTGCATATGTTTAACCTATTTTGGATTACTTGCTGTCTAGTGGAATGGGAAGGTGGGGAGGAGGGAGAAAGATTGGAACACAAAGTTTTCTAAGGGTGAATATTGAAAATTATCATTGCATGTATTTTGAAAAATAAAAAGCTCTTACAATGAATAAATAGATTTGGTGTAGCATCATTCTTGTTACCCCTATATAGCTACTTTTGAAACAGGAATTTATGAAAAAAAGGTGTGTGAGGGGCAGCTAGTTAGTGCAGTGGATAGAGCACCAGCCCTGAAGTCAGGAGGACCTGAGTTTAAATGTGATCTCAGACACTTAACACTTCCTAGTTGAGTGACCTTGGATAAGTCACTTAACCCCAATTGCCTCAGCCAAAAAAAAAGAAAAAAAAAAAGGTGTGTGTGTGTATTATAAGAAATCTTTATTTTCATGTAACCATGGATGTATCATAAGTAATAATGGTATTCACAAGCACCTGAGTTTTGCCCATTGATTGGATTCTATTAAGAGAAATTCAAAACATCAATGTTATGCCAACTTGTGTCTAGATGCTATTGTTATAAGAATGCCTATTCTCAATGCTTCATTGATGCTTACAAGAAAAAGCTACATAGAACTGCATAAAAAGTTGAACACCTTTTAAAAAGGAATTTTCTTCAGCTAAAAAGTCATGTAGGAAAGCATATGGCTGTCTATTGCTTACCAAATAAGTGACCCAGAAAAGCTGGATTCATTGAGTTAACATGAAATGAGAATGTTGACCGTAACCAATGCTCAGCTTTTACAACTGCCTGGCCAGAGTAAAGATAAGAATGCTGTTCCTCAATTGCTGGCAGTGGTTCTTCTAACTTTCATCAAGAAATTCTCTTAAGGAACATTTCCAGAATATTTGTTGAGTGAATGAGTTGGAAGGAAGCTGTTTTGCAAAATTTTACATTTAGGCTTAAATTTAAACTCATATGCCACTGCTAGTTGCTACTAGTTATTTAATTTTTGTTGTTATTGGATATGCAGTGCATGTCTGCATTAGGAAGAATCTGAGACTTTATTTAACCTAATATTCATAAATACAGGTGTCAAAGCCGTATGTTTTTCATTAATCATTTTATAGATCTGCTTTGTTGTTGTTGTTGTTGTTGTTGAAGTTTTCTGTGCCACATACCTACAAAATGAGATTGCTTAATGAAGAAAGTTCTGTGAGAGTATAATGAATAAATATAAAATAAAACTTTTGGAGTTTTGAAATAGCAGAAGGTTTTAGGCCATCTGGTCTAAAATTATATATTGTTTGTTTGCTAATTGTCATTTGGTTGAATTTTTTCCATAGTAGAAATTCTGTGAGCTATCCCAGATAACAAGAACAGATTTTCTATGTAATCTCTAATTATTATCTTTTAGTTTTTATCTACTAAATTATAAGCTCATTGGAAAGCCATATCTGTATTTCTAAGCAGAGACTATATCTTTATTTTTCTATTCTCAATCCATTGAATAGTTTATTATACATAGAACTATATATAAATGTTGGTTGATTAAGTTTTGAACCTGTAATGTATATATTTTGTCTTTAAAAGAAAAGATAACAAATTAGAAATAGAACATGAGTTGAAGAAACCTTGGAGTCCATTTTGTTCAACTTGTACCTGATCAGCAATTCCATATATGACATTCTCAGTGATCCTTTGTTTGAAGTTGTTTTGGTGAGGGGAGAGTCCTCCCTTTTCTAAGACAGTCCAATCCATTTAAAATTTTTCTATTAGGATTAAAAAAAATTAGATATTAAACATGTCTTCCTTAAACATCTTCTACCTGTTACTTTTAATTCTTTCCTATGGTGTTAAAGAAAACAACATGTTTTTTTCATCCTTTGATTTAGTATCATATCTTCAGTCTCCTCTTTTGCCTCAAGATCTCATTGACTTGCAAACCTGTGCAAGTTTCAAAAGTCCTGAAAAATAGATTTCCCTTGATTTATCTGCCCTATTCAGTACTGTCCCAGTCTTCACTGTCCCTTTCCCTTATATATCTTGAAAAAAATTGGCTATTTTCATTGCCAAAATTGATGTGTACAAAGCTGATCATGTTCCTTTCCTATTCACTAAACCCTAGTTGTTGCCTATTGACTCTGTGATCATCTTTATCTTTAAAAGATTTCTATGTTTTGTAAACATTAGATAATGTATGTATTTATTGGTAGAGTGATGTATGTTTATAATTTGTGATTTTGGATTTTGGTTTTTAATATGATTAATTATGTTATTTTCCTACTCTTGAATTGTCCTTGTATCTCTGGTAAAATGTATTAAGGAATGTTTTTTTTTTTTTGGTGAATCACTGTAGACTTTTGACATTTTTTTGGTTAAAATTTTTGAGTAAATGTTTAATGATTTTGTTCTAAGTTTTTTTTTTTTTTCATTCTCTGATTTAAGCATTAGGACTATATATCATGAAAGGACTCTGGTAGGATGCTTCTTGCTTTTTTTTTTTCAAAATGATTTTTGGAGTTCCAATATTAACAGTTCTTTAAAAATTTGGTAGAATACTCCTGCAAATTCATGAGGAACAGGAAGTTTATTCTTTGGTATTTCCTTTACATCTAGATCAGTTTCCTTTTCTGAGATCTGCTTATTTAAAGTCTCTATCTGGTCTTTTGATAGTTTGGTATTTATTATTTTTTTGAAGATATTCTTCTGAATTCTCAGTTTCTTTAACATATAATCATGCATGGTATGTTCTGATTATTCTTTTTTATTTCTTTTGGTTTTATTTTGATTTTTACCTGGATTATATGCTGTTTTGTCAATTTTATTGTGTGCTCTTTTTTTAAAGATCAGTTTTATTATAGAATTATTGATTTTATTTATTTTTGCTCCCTTTCTTAAAAAGATTTTTTCATTCCCTTCATTATCTATCTTCTCTTTCTGTTTATTGTAGATCTTTATTTTTTGATTCATGAGGCTTATAACTACTTGTTATCTATGCATTACTTATGCAATCAAAATTTAATTAAAAGTAAAAGTTAATTGCCCTCTAGGCAATTTTTGCCACTGCCTTAAAGAGTTTGCTTAGCGGATTCCTCTCACTCCCAGAACTGTGCCATTGGTAGTCTTTAGAGTACAATTGCTTCACGATCTGTTCACCAGGTTTCTGATTATGTAGTTGGTCCCTGATCTTATACCCTTCCCTGCCCCCATTTCCTTCCAAATCTCACGGGGCCCATACTTTCTGGCTCTCTGAGGTACTTGCCTCCCTTTTCCCGACAAAGTAGACTTTTTGAGCACCAAGTCCCCATGCTGCACATTCCAGGCAAAGTTCTCATCTCCTTTCACAAACCATCTTTGTTCTCCCATAGTAGCATTCACCTTTCACATTCACATTCACTTTTCACATTCAGGTTCAAAAACCTTCTTCCACAAGAAAGCAGTGACTTTTTCCTTTACTCCTTTTGTCACCCTCCCTCTTCTCACTTTCTTGTAAGTTCTTTTCTTTATGAGACTACAGGGATCACTTCCCCCTCATTTCCCTTAATTAGACCTGGTACATTACATGTTTCTTTTTTATCCTCCTCTTTTGTTATTTAATCTTTTTTCTCTAAGCCGCCTTCAGAGTGCAAGTTATCCTAATACTACTTTCCTTCTTGGACTATATGAGGGATCATCTATAGATTTTACTATGTTCTATCTTTGCACAAGTTATTCCCTATGTGTATGATATTTTCTATTCTTATTTCCTTTAACCTCAGGGCTCTTAACTTTTTCATGTCCCAGATTCCTTTGGTAGTTTAATGAAGTCTACAGACCCCTATCTCAGAGAGGTAAGTGTATAAAATATATAGGATTATTAAGGGATTCAAAGATTAGAGAAAATAAAGTTGTAATTTTTTCCCATCCAAGTTAATAAGCCTCTTCAGTCAGTTAATACATGAACTCCAGAAATCATTAAGCTTTCATCAAATGCATAGCTGTTCAGGATCATCTCCAACTTGATTTCTTTTTCATTCCTTTCCAGTAGTCAGTGCTTTTTTTTTTTTTTTTAATTTTTATTTTATTTATTTTTTTATAATTATAACTTTTTTTTTTTGACAGTACATATGCATGGGTAATTTTTTACAACATTATCCCTTGCACTTACTTCTATTCAGATTTTTTCCCTTCCTCCCCCAGCCCCCTCCCCCAGATGGCAGGCAGTCTTAAACCTGTTAAATATATTACAGTATATTCTAGATACAATATATGTGTGTAGAACCGAATTTCTTGTTGCACAGGAAGAATTGGATTCAGAAGGTAAAAATAACAGTTTACACTCATTTCCCAGTGTAGTCAGTGCTTTTTTTAAAGATTATATTTTAAATAGTAATTCCTGGAGAGCAGAGACTGTATTCAGCTTTTATTTTTGTGTACTCTTTAACTTAGTATCTGGCACATAGGTACTCAAGTGTTTATTGAAATGAATTGCTGGAGTAGAAAGAGGGTAGGACCCCAAATTCCATGAGGTGGATTTTAGATGGATGAATTCAAAGATCCTTTCTCATTCTTGATATTCTATTCCTTAAGCTACTCTAGAAACAATTTTATCCTCCCACTCATGTAAATTTGGCATCATGAATTAAAAAGAGGATTTAAAGATACTTTTTTTTTTTTTTTTTGGTCTACTTCCCAGTTTGTACTCTGTGTTCCAGATAGCAGTTGCCTTGGACTCAGAAAGTACTAGTTACCTCTCTACTACTCTCTTATTATCCTCAATTGCCAATGAATATGTCTACTAAGAGGTATTTCTTCTGGCTGTCTCATAACTTCCAGATCCTTAGTGTCACAAATTCAATAAGCATTGGACTTCGAATCAGATGATACAAGTTCAAATGCAGGCAATAACTAACTCAGCTTCTTTATTTCCCACCTGTTTTCTCACCATTTGAGAAAGCATGACAAACAGAACCCTTCTTAAAAATATGTAGTCAGGCAAAACATGTTCTTGAATTGGCCATGTAAAATGTACATATGCACATATATGTGTATATATTTATTTCAATCTCTACTTGACTTTTCTCTCAACCCATTAAACTTAATGGGTTGCCTGTTTAAATCATAAGTCCTCTGTAATCATGATTGGTCATTATATTGTTAAGAATTTCTTCAAAGTTGATTGTTTTAAAAATATTGTTATTGTGTCAATTTTCCCGCAGTTTTCTCTGCAGTGTACTTTTCTCTGCAGTTGTTCATATAAGTCTTGTCAAATTATTGGAAATTTATGAACTGAAGCTGGATTTTATCCCTTTCATCATTTCTTACAACATTATTCCATTACAGTTGTTTGTATAATTTGTTTAGTTATTCACTAATTCATGGGTTCCCTTGAGTTTCCAATTCTTGGCTATTGCAAAAAGAGCTGCTATATTTTTATACACATGGTTCCTTTCTTTCTTAGGTCTCTTGGCGGGGGGAGGGATAGATATAGTAATACTATTGATTTGTCAAAGGGTATGTATGGTTTAAAAACTTTTGGGGCATAGTTCGAGATTTCATTCCAGAATGGCCAAACCAATTCACAGTTCCATCAACAGTGCATTAGGGAAATGGGGAAGGAAACAAGCATTTATTAAGCACCTAAGTGCCAGGCATTATGCTAAGCATTTTACATATATTACCTCATTAATGTACCTGGTTTCCCACATCCCTTTCTCCATCTGCCATTTTCCTTTTACTGTCAGCTTTGCCAATCTGATCATTGTGAGGTATAGCTTAGAGTTGCTTTCATTTTCTTGTTTCTGATTTTAGTGCTTTAAAGCATTTTTCTCAAGTTGACTCTTTGTAAATTGGATTTCTTCCTTTAAAAATTGCCTATTCCTATCATTTGTCCACTTATCGATTAAGAGACGGCTTTTATTTTTTTAAAATTGAATCAATTCCCCATGTATTTTGAAAATGAGATCTTTATTTGAGAAATACATGCTGAAAAATCTCTCCTTCCCATTTATTTAACTTCTTTTCTCATTTTGTTTATGCAAAAACTTTTAGATTTTAGGTATTAAAAATTGTCCATTTTATTTTGTGTATTCTTCTCTTTTTCTTTTTTAGCTGTGAGCCCTTGTATCATAGATATGACAAGTACTTTCTTCCTGGCTCTTCTGGTTTATATATTTATGTCTAAGACCCTACTGTATACTATTTTTGATCAAGTTCTGTATCTATTTGGACCTTAACTTGGTATGTAAATGTGAGATGTTGATCTATATCTGGTTTCTGCCAGATTGCTTCCTACTTTTCTCAGTACATTTTGTTGAATAGTGAATTCTCACCTGAATAACTGAAATTTTCAGATGGATGAAGGGCTAAATTATTATATTTGTTTGCCTATGTGTATTAAGTACTTAATCAGTAACACTGATCGACTTCTGTTTTTCAGCCATCAAATTGTTAGATGATTACTGCTTTATAGTATCCTTTGAGATCTGATAGAAGTTAACATAATATTGGGATAAACAAATCCTAGGAATAACACGCATAATATAAGTATATATAGAAGCATATACAAAGCAAATGCCAGTTAATTTTGAAGGGCCAGGTACTAGCAGCTTGTACTAATCAAAAAAAAAAAAACCTCTTGAAGAAGGTGATACTTAAAACTTGTTGGAAAACAAAGATGCCAAGAAGTTGAGATGAGGAAGAACATTTTAGTCAGAGAGTACCAGTGCAAACACAGAGGTAGGAAATGGAATGTGACATATAAAGAATAGCAAAGCCATTTTTGAATCCATAGAATATATGTGATAAGGCTGGAAAGATTGAATTAGAGAGTATTAGGTGATACAGGTTATTATGAAGAGTTACAAATGACAAATAGAAGTATTTATATCTTATCTTAAAGTGATAGAGACCACTGGCATTTTATTGAGTTAGTGTATAGATATGGAAAGGCCTGTGTACCTTAGGGAAAAAGCACTTTGGCAGCTTCTTGGAAAGTGGATTAAATGGGGAGGAAAGTGGATTAAATGGGGAGAGTCTTGCATGCACACCCAAAAAAAGACTTGGTTTAAGTTTAAGTTAGAGGTACTGAACATTTGAATTAGGCTCTGAATGGAAATGAGAATTTATATGCTTGAGTTGTGGAGGAATGAGTGACAAGATTTGGCAATTGAGTGGAAATAAAGGGTGAAGGAAAGTGAAGAGTTGAGGGTAGGCCCTGAGTTTTTCAACTTGGTAAAGGGGATGATTGTAATATCTTGAAGATATACATACCGGTTTCTTCATAAAAATATGCTCAGGTCTCATCTGTCTCTAATTTATGCTCAGGTCTCATCTATCCCTAAAACTCTTTCCTTTAAAACTTATTTCTTATGTCAGTGCTGAGTGAGTATAGAACCCATGGATTTCAGATCTGAGGGGGGTAGGAATGGAATTGATTATTTTAATAACTAATTATTATTGTCATAGCTCACTTTAGACAACATCTTAAAATTTTCAAAGCACTTTAACAATATTTATTCAGTCCTCACAAAGGTCCTTTAAAAAAGACAATGCTATTATTTTTCTTTTACAGATGAGAAAACTGGATCTCAGAAAGGTTAAATGCTTTGCCCAAGGTCCCACACTCAGTAAGTGTCATAGGCAGAACTTGAATTCAGATCTTCTTAACTCCATTATTCTATTTACTGTACCATCTAGCTGCCTTCTTTCAGGAATCCTTATACTCACCAAGTATTGTTATTTTGTCATTACTTATTTGTTTAGTCAAAAAATGCTACAGTAGAACTGTTGATGGGGATCAAAGAAATTATTTAACGTAAAATGAGTAATAATTTTGGCTTCAGAATTGAAAAGCAATGTTGTCTAATGTTCTTTTGACTGCAGTTTATACTTACTTTTTTCAGTGCCTCATTATTTGCTTATGCCTTTGCTATACCCTTATAGTTTGACTTCTGGTTAGAATATAGTATATGGGAAGGCTTTCTAGGAGTCAGAGGGTAGAAATTTTGATGATATAAAAAAAAGCAAATAACACATTGAATTTTCTGTATATTTGGAGAAAGAAAATGTGGATAGTCCAGATTCATAACTGCATGTGTAATCTTTTGATAATTCTGTTTTTATATAAGTGGGCTAATTATTGCTCATAGTAATATCACATAATTTATTAGATCCTCATATAACAATTATTTTTAATTGAACAAATAAATACAAATGCTTTGTTAGACCTACTCTCTGTACAAAGTTTCTAATGCCTTCTTACTTTCCAGATCCAATGATTTTTCTCTTTCCTTTTTTCCCTTGAACTTTCTATATAGCATATGTTCTTGTTTTGTACCTATTTCCTTTTCCTACTTTATTCTGATTTGTCTACTATATCTTCTAATTCTTTTCTCCACTGTCCTTCTCTTTGTTGGTTCATACCGTCTAGACCCATAAAGTAGGTTCCACTATCCCCTAATTTCCCCCCCCCCCCTTCAATCTTTGTTCATACTAGTGCCTCTATGCCTGACATACATTTTTCCCACAAATGTGTGTTTTGAAACCTCTCTTTTTACATCTATATCCACTTCTGGTACCATTTTTTCCATCTTCTACCTTCTCTAATTGAATGTTCCACTTTCTTAGGGAAACCTTTTCCAGTTCTACTTAATTTAATATGTTCCCTCTCAGATAACCCCAAATTTATCCTGTGTTGATCTTGTTTATATGTAGTTCTTTGTATGTTATCTCCCCCATTCAACTGTGGGCTTCTTGAGAATAGAGAATGTTTCTTTGCATTTCACTTTGCATGCTTTATATGGGACATGGCACATATGATGTGTTTAGTAAATACTAATCGACTGACTGATATCTTGCCTTTTATTGTATTTATTTGTCTACATATTTTATTTTTTTCATCATCTCCCATTATAGGGTAACCTTCAAAGAGCAAGAAGTTTCATGTTGATATGTTTCATCTTTTTTAAAAAAATTTTTTTTGCCTTATTCACTGTTTTACATATGGAACTTTTAAAATACATGTTTGGATTCAGTTGAATAAAGAATATCACATAATTTAATTTTGATGTCTTTTAATTTTTAATACCTATGTTGCCCAGTATATTCTCTTCTTGTCCCAGAGAGCTAGCCGTCTTCTCAAGGAATAAAAGAGAAGAAAATTTATCAAAACTAATCATTAAGGAGGCAGCTAGATGGCACAGTGGATAGAGCATCCATTCTGAAATGGACATGTGAGTTCAAATTTGCCTTCAGACACAACACTAACAATGTGACCTTGGACAAGTTATTTAAAGCCCAATTACCTCACTGACAAAAGCCCCCCCCCCCCCCCCCCAATGCCCTAATCAACAAATCTGACTTTATGTGCTATCTTCCAAACCCATGGTTTCCTAACTTTGCAAACAGGTTGGGAGGAAGCTTCCCATGAAGTTTTAGTAGTCTGCTAACTGTTTCTTATATATCACAATCCATTTCCTCCCTCCCTATCTATGCACAATGGTTTCTCATATATGGAATGAGTTCCTTTTCACCTCTGCTTTGTAGCATCCTTGTTTGTTTGTTTATTTGTTTTTGACATACAGAGATCCAGATCAGTCTGTAAAGCGAGCTTTTTCTTAGCCTAATTATTAGTGTGTTTTCTCCATTTTGAATTTTTTTGGTATGTCTTTTATATTTATTTATTTGCACTTTCTGTATCATCAATAGTATGAAAGCCCCTTTAAGACAAAGTCTGTTTCATATCTGTTGCTGTAGCCATACTGATGATGTGTTGATAGATTAGATTAGATTATAATATAAACTATTTAACATCAAATATAGTAGGCAGTTATTATATTAACAATTACTTTTAGAACAGGTTATATTTTCCACATTGATATCAGTGTGACTCAAAAGGAAACTATTCCTAAAACCCCAAAAGGATAATAGATCATTTTTTCCAATATACCTTATCAAATATTTTATCTAAAATTTTGAGACTCTAGCATTATGTTGAGATAAATTTGTGGATATGATTGTATGTGTATATACATATATTATCATGTTAATAAATTCTCATTGTACTAAATAGCTCTTTTTTTTTTAAATAATGAGACTATTTACATTTCTTTTCAGATGACCTGCACATTTTAGTGCCTTCCTAACTTTAGTAAATCTCAAATGCCTTTCATATTGAAGTCCATATCAGTGAAGATAATGTTATGGTATTCTGTTAATAGCATTCATTTTAAAAAGTTTTTTTTTTTTTGATTTGACAAATATAAGATGACCATTCCTGTATTTAAAGTAAAATATAAAAAAAACAATATACATGCCCCCATCATCTTGTACTGTGTACAGCTTGGTTCTCCAAATAAGCAACTCCAACATGGCATTTTTGTTTTTTACATTATCATGCTTTCTTCCCTTATACTCCCAAAGAACCATCCTACATAATATAAAATACTTTAAAAATATACATTTTTAAAAAATCAGCAAATTTGTGCAACATATCACATTCAGACCACCATCTCAGCAAAAGATTAAAATGGGAGTGTTTTATCATATCTTTTTTGGAATCATTCTTGTTCTTTGTAATTTTGCAACATTCATCTTTGTTCTTTTTTTTTTTTTTTTTTCCCCCATGTGATTTCCTTTTACAGTGTAGTAGTCATTGTATATGTTGTTTTCTTGGCTTTACATGAATTCATTTAGATTTTTCCAAGTTTTTCTATTCATCTTGGTCATTTTCTTATGGTGAAGTAATTTTGTTACATTCTTGTACCACAGTTTCTTTCTCTTATTTCATTTCTTTTGAAGTCTCAGATTTTTTCTCCCTTTTTCTTTCCCTCCCATCCACTTTCCCAAGACAGTAAGTAATCTGATATAGATTATGTATGTGCAATTATGTGAAACACATTTCCACATAAGTCATCTTGGGAAAGAAGAAACAGAACCAAATGGAAAAGCCATACCCTCTCCCCCACCAAAAAAAAAAAAAAAAAAAGTGAAAAGAGTATGTTTCAATCTGTATTTTTTTGGTTGTTTCTCCCCCTCCCCCCATGTGGATATTATTGTCTTGCATCATTTATTGTTGAGAACAGCTAAGTATCATAGTTGATCATCACACAATCTAGCTGTTCCTATATACAGTGTTTTCCTGGTTTTGTTGTTTTCACTTAACATTGGTTCATGTAAGTCTCTCCAGGCTTTTCTGAAATCAGTCTGCTCATCATTTCTTTCTTTCTTTTTTTAAAATTGTAGCTTTTTATTGACAAAACATATTCATGGGTAATTTTTCAACATTGACCCTTGCAAAAATTTCTGTTCCACTTTTCCCCTCCTTCCCTCCACCCCCTCCTCCGGATGGCAGGTAGTTCCATACATGTTAAATATGTTAAAGTATATGTTAAATACAATATATGTGTACATATTTATATAGATATCTTGCTGCACAAGAAAAATCGGATTTAGAAAGAAGATAAAAATAACCTGAGAAAAACAAAAATGCAAGCAAACAATAACAGGAAGAGTGGAATTACTATGTGGTGGTATATATTCATTTCCCAGTGTTCTTTTGCTGGGTGTAGGTGGTTCTCTGTTCATCATTTCTTATAGAACAATAGTATTCCATTACAAATATCATTATTTATTCAACTATTCTCCAATTGATGGGCCTCTCCTCAATTTCCAATTCCTTGACATTACAAAAAGAGCTGCTAAGAACATTTTTGCATGTGGATCCTTTCCTTTGTTTTATGATTTCTTTGGGATACAGACCCAGTAGTGGCCCTAGTGGATAAAAGGATGTGTATAGTTTGATAGTCCTTTGAGTATAGTTCCAAATTGATCTTGGCTGGATCATTTCACAACTCCACCAATAGATGCATTAGTGGCCCACTTTTCCCACATCCCCATCCAACATTTATCATTAACTTTTCCTGTCACCTTAGCTTATCTGACAGATATGAAGTGGTACCTCAAAAGTTGCTATAATTTGCATTTCTCTAATCAGTAATAATTTAGAGCATTTTTATATGATTAGAAATGGTAAAACTAACATTTCTAATATAACATTGAATAATAGTGGTAACAGATATCCTTGTCTCACTTTTTTTTTTTTAACTTTTCATTTACAAGATATATGCATAGATAATTTTTCAGCATTGACAATTGCAAAACCTTTTGTTCCAACTTTTCCCCTCCTTCCCCCCATCCCTTCCCCTAAATGGCAGGTTGACCCATATATGTTAAATATGTTAAAATATAATTTTATATATTTAATATAAATGTTAAAATATAAGTTAAATACAATATATGTATACATGTCCAAACAGTTATTTTGTCATACTTTGAAATAGTGTACAATTAGCCTGTGAAGGAAATAAAAAATGCAGTCGGCTTGTCTCACTTCTTACTGGGAATGCTTTTTGCTTTTCCTTATTATGTAAAATGCTTGCTAATGGTTTTAGATGGAAGCTGCTTGTCATTTTGAGGAAAATGCCATTTGTTCCTATGCTCTCTAGTGTTTTTAATTGAAATGGATGCTGTATTTTATCAAAAGCCTTTTCTGCATCTATTAAGATAATCATGTGATTCCTTTTAGTTTTGTTAGTGATATAGTCAATTATGGTGATAGTTTTCCTAATATTGAACCAGTCCTGCATTTGTGATATGATTCCCAGTTGGTCATAGTGTATTATTCTGGTGGTAATTTTGCTAATATTTTATTTAAAAATTTTGCATCAGTATTCACTAGAGAACTTGCCCTATAATTTTCTTTTTGTTTTGGCTTTTCCTAGTTTACGTTATCAACACCATACTTGTGTCATAAAAGGAATTTGATAGGATTCCTCTTATTTTTTCAAATAGTTTACATAATATTTGAAGTAGTTGTTCTTTTAAGTTTGATAGAATTCACTTTTAAATCCATCTGACCCAGGAGATTGTTTCTGAAAGTATTCATTGATAACTTGGTCAATTTCTTTTCTAAAATAGGGTTATGTATTTTATTTCCTTGTCTATTAATTTGGACAATTTATATTTTTGTAAGCATTCTATCATTTCAATTAGATTTTAGAGATTTATTGGCATATATTTAGGCAAAATAATTCCTAATTGTTGTTTTAATTTCCTCTTCATTGATTATGAGTTTGCCCTTTTCATTTTTGGAACTGATAATTTTGTATTTAATTAGGTATTTTCAATTTGTGTAATGGGCTCAGAACTCAGGAGAAATATACTTGAGGCAAGGATTCTTACAACAAGGTGTTAACTCAGTGGAATTGATGAGACAATGGTTAATTTAACTTAGGATGGTGTATGATTGATTTAATCTTACCACAAATAATGGTTCCTTAGTGATATAATGATTGGTTTATACTCAGTATGATGAATTGATTTAATTGTAACAGAGTATATAAACTGGGGACAAACTCAGCCAGAGAAGAGAAGACTTGACCAGCCACATGGTGACTCTCCTGCCTTCTCCACTAAGACCAAGGACTTGATCTAGTCTCAAGATCCTCCTGAGAGCTAGTACTATATTTTAATCCACCCCGGTGTGGGGGCTCTAGAAAGTAACAGTACATTTTGCCACCCTAACTTGGGGGCTCTCGAAAGCAGGACATACATTTGGATGTGCAGACTGCTGACTGGCTGACTGACTGACACTGCTGATGCAGACTGGGAGGCTGAAGGAGACAATAAAGACTTTGGACTTTATCCTTGACTATTCTCGTGGTGATTATTCTGCTGAAACCAAGGCTGGTCCCAAGACCTCCAGAAAGCTAACCAAAACCTTACAAATTTGTTGTTTTTTTCTGGCCTATATTAGTTGCAAGCACAATTCATTGATCTCTTTATTTTATTCATGTAAGTATCTAGAGATATAAAATTTTCCCTAAGAACTTCTTTTGCTGCATTTCATAATTTTATATGTTGGCTCATAATTGTTATTGATTTGGGTGAAATTTTTTTATTATTTCTATGATTTGTTCTTTGACACACCCATTCTTTAGGATTAGATTATTTAGGTTGCAAAAAATTTTTGTTGTTTTTTCATGTCCCTTTATTACAGTTAGTTTTTTATTGCATCATGATCAGAAAAAATAATTATTTAATACTCGTGCTTTCTGCATTTGCTTGTGAGGTTTTTATGTAGGTGTAATGTGGTGCTGAGAAAAAGGTATATTCCTTTCTTTTCAGTTTTCTCCAGACATCCATCATATCCAAATTTTCTAAAATTCTGTTTATCTCCTTAACTTTTTTGTTGTTTATTTTGTAGTTAGATTTATCTAAATCTGAGAGATAGCGGATGAGAATCCCCTACTAGTATAGTTTTGCTGTCTAATTCTTTCTGTAATTCACTTAACTTCTCTAAAGAGAAGTCTGGATAGTCTGTCACTTGGTGCATATGTTTAATATTGATCTTAATTCATTATCTGTGGTGCCCTTTAGCAAGACATAGTTTCCCTTTTTGCCTCTTTTAGCTACATTTATTTATTTGTTGCTATGTCTGAGATTAGGATCGCTATCCTTGCTTTTTTTTTTTTTTTTTAAATTTCAGCTGAAGTATAATATATTCTCCTCCAGCCTTTTACCTTTATTCTGTATATCTCTGTTTCAAATGTTTTCCTTGTAGACAACATATTATAGGATTCTTGCTTTTAATCCATTCTATTTCCATTTTATGGGAAATTTATCCCATTTACATTGTGAGGTAAGATTACTAGCTGTCTATTTTTTGTTACCATATTTTTTCCATTTGTACCTTTCTCTTACCTTTCACCCTTTCCCTCCTTACCAGTGTTCTGCATCTGACCCCCACCTCCCTCAATCTATTCTCCCATCTATCAGCACCCCTCACATTTTTCTTTTCCTTTTCTCATATTTTGCTTTTTCTATCAGTTTTTCATCTCACCTTTTCTTTCCCCTTTCCACTTCTACTTCCTTATCAGCTAAGATAACTTTCTATACCCAGCTAAGTGTTTATTTCCTCTTTGAGTCAAAGCTGTTAAGATTGAGGTTCAAACAAAGCTCATTTCCCATCTGTTTTTCCCTTTACTGTAATATGTCCTTTTTACTTTTTTATATAATGAAATTTATTCTCTTTTATTTCCATTTTACTCTCTTTCCAGTACAGTCCCTTTATCATACCTTAATTTCTTTTTTTTGTATCATCACATCAGTCAATTTATATTGACTCTCTATATGGACCACTTTAATTGTCCTAGGAAAGATACAGTTTTCAAGAATTATAAGTATCATTTTACCATATAGGGATGTAAACAGTTTAACCTTTAAATAACTTAGTTTTTCCTTGTTACTGCATACTTTTTTACATTTCTCTTGAATCTTGTATTTGAAGATCCAATTTTCTGTTCAGCTTTGGTCTTTTCATCAGAAATGATTTGAATGTCCTCTATTTCATTAAATGGCTATCTATCTTTTCCCCTGATAATGTTCAATTTTGCTGGGTAATTTATTCTTGGCTATAGTCCAAGCTTCTTTGCCTTCCCAAATAACATATTCCAAGTCCTCTGCTCCTTAATATAGAAGCTACTGCCAAGTTTTGGGTAGTCCTGAGTATGGTTGCTTGATATTTTAATTCTTTCTTTCTGGCTCCTTGAAGCATTTTCTCGACCTGATAATTCTGGAATGCAGCTATAATATTTCTTGGAGTTTTCATTTTGGTCTTTTAGGAGGTGATTGGTGGATTTTTAAAATTCCTATTTTACCCTCTGCTTCTAGGATATCAGGAAGCTTTCTTTGATGATTTCTTGAAAGATGTTTTTCAGACTTTTTTTGATCATGGCTTTCAGATAGTCCAATAATTCTTAAATGATCTTTTCTTGATCTATTTTCTGTCGCTTGTTTTTCCTGAGAAGTTTTACATTTTCTTCTACTTTTTTCCTTTTTTGATTTTTGTTTGACTCTTGAGATTTTGAGTCGTTTGATTCCACTTTTCCACTTTTCATTTTTAATGAATTGTTTTCTTTAGTTAGCTTTTGTATCTTCTTTTCTGTTTGATCAATTCTACTTTTAAAGGTGTTGTTTTGTTTGGTAAAGTCTTTTTTCCATTTCACCAAATCTATTTTTTAAGGAGTTGTTTTCTTCAGTCAGTTTTTGTGCTTCCTTTTCCAAGCCACCAAGTCTTTTTTTCTTTCCATATTTTTCCTGCTTAGCTCTCATTTATTTTCCCAATTTTTCTTCTGTCTCCCTTACTTGATTTCTAAAATCCTTTTTGAGCTTTTCTAAGAGAAACTTTTCTAAGAGAAACTGAGACCAATTTGTATTCCCTTTTGAGGTTTCACATATAGGCATTTTGCCACTGATGTCTTCTGCTGGGTTTCTCTTCAGGTCTTCCTGTTGCCATAGTAGCTTTCTATGGTCAGGACTTTTTGGTGTTTTGCTCATTTTAAAAAGTTAAGCTCTGCTTCTGGGCACAGGAGAGACTGTCCCAAGCTTCTGCAAGGGGCCAGAGGCTGCCTTACTGGCCTTCCATGTTGGGGCTGTTGGCTTTCCCACTCTGCTGGGTTTGTCTGGGTGAGTCCTGACTATTATTCTGTTTATAGGGATTTCAGTTTTCCTTCTGTGCTGATGCTAGATTCAGGCACTATGTTTGTGCTGTGCTGCCTTGGCCTTTTACCCATGTGAGACAAACCTTCCCTGAAGTCCATTAAAAGTATCTTTTAAAAAAAATTTTTTTTTTTTCATTAAAAGTATCTTAAGCTGGAAAATTGTTTCATTCTTGTCTTTTTGTGGATCCTGTCATTCAGGATCTATTTAGAGACTTGATTTAATGTTGTTTCTGAGGAAACCTGGGAAGAGCTCAGTTTCCTGGCTTCTGTCTCCGCCATCTTGGCCTCTGCCCCTACAATACTTAATTCTCTATCCATCTTCTGTTATATTGACTGCTATCTCATCTCCAGCTTTCTGAGAAAAATTGAGCCTCTCATTTAACCCTTAATATCTTCCATCTGACCCTCATGTCACCACTAGTGATTTTCCAGATTTTTTTGGGTAGTGTTAATGACCATAGTAGTTATCCCCACATTCTTTTTTCTTCTCCTTCCTGAGAACTATTCCATACAAGTAGTATTAAAAAAACAAACAAACTCAAAACTAATCAATACATTTGAAAAAGTTTGAAAACACAGGCAATGTTTATCACTTGTTGACCTCCCACCTTTATATTTATAATTTCATTTTATTCACTTTTGATTTTTTGATGTGTGTTTCTTTATATTTACATTATAGTTTCTGTGTACATTGGTTTTGTTTTGTATTGTTTGACCCTGTTTAATATAGTATGCTTTACTTCATGTAGCTCTTTGCATGTATTTATCACATGCAACATTTCTTATATTGCACAGTAGCACTTGTATTTAACATTCACATAGGACAATTTGTTTAGCCTGTCCCTGTTAGGTTCTTACTAAGTGCTAATGAGATAATGAGTTGATAGGTTCTTACTAAGTGATAAGTTGGTACTTAACAATTCTCTAGTTCTGGCCTTTACTACCCCTTTGAACTTCTGGGGAGGAGCAAGTTCATTGGTTGAAGTATTTTTTCCCAGAAAACCCTGAGTTATTCCATGCCCATTCTTTGGAAGAATAAAAGAAGCAACATTGAGCAAGGGAGAGGAGTCTCTACTCTAGGTCAGAGTTGGTGGCTCTCTACAGGAAGAAGAATCTGGCCGAGAGATTGAGTTGAGACAGTAGATCTCCTCCCAGAGAGCGATCGGCAGTTTCTGGAGACAACAGAACTTTACAATTTGGTGCCCACAACATGGAGCAAGGACTTTTGCTTATCCTGACAAGGACTTATTCTGAGCCATTCAGAGGAGCTAGCCTGGACCCCTTTGCATTTTGGCAGCTGAACAGGAACGGACAAGATCCTGATTCCAGTGGAAAAGCTTCCAATCCAGATCTCAGTGGAAAAAGTCTCTCCAGAAGCATGAGTAACAAGGAAACTTTGTTAAAGAGCTAAAGTAGAATTTCAGTGAAATGGGGCAAATGCCTTCTGTTCAAGGAAAATGTTTAGAGAGCATTATCAAGGTTGTGAAAAGCCAAGGATTGATTATAATTTTGGAAGAGATTACTGAACTTTTAAAAACTGTGCAGGTCATATGTCCTTGTTTTTCTCTGGAAAAAGAATTGGATCCAGATGAATGGGAATTAGTAGGAAAGCAATTAGGTGAACACTACAATTCCAAACCAAACTTAATTCCCAAAGATACACTTTGTACCTACAATTTAATCCAAATGGCTTTAAAAATTGTTATTCTTAAAGGAAAAGAAGGAGCAAAATGGGGAGGTGTCAACTAAAGTAGGTGAGAAGGATGAATCAGATAACAATGAAGTTAAGTACAATTCTGAGCAACAGGAGCATTTCCCATCTCCTCCCTCAATTAACCCTTCAGGGGAGGAGCAAGAAGGAGGAGGGGAAGAGGCAGAATTACAAACAGAATCGCCTGTTAAGCAGCCTATGACAAGATTAGAAAAAGCATTGGTTAAAGCTAAGAGAGGAGGATAGGATATAAGTGATTTTATACATGCATATCTTGTGATTGAAGATATTGACTCTGTAGGTCAAAAAAGGAGAAGATATAATACACCTTTAGTTTTGAATAAAATTAAAGATTTGGAAAAAGGTTGTACCCTTTATGGGGCTACATCAGCTTATGTTAAAATGTTACTAGATGGTTTGTCTTATGAAGTCTTAACCCCAAATGATTAGAAATCCATAGCAAGGACATATCTAGAACCTGGACAAAATTTGTTATGGCTTGTGGAGTTTCATGAATTATGTAAAATCCAAGTCAGAGGCAATTTGGAAATAGGAGTTAACACACAATTCACATTTGAGCACTTAGCTGGTGAAGGTCGGTATGGAGAGAATTCAGAACAGATTAATTATACCATGACAGTGTATGAGCAAATTGCTAAGGCTGCAATAAAAGCTTGGGGTTCCCTCCCCGGACAGAAAGATTGGGGAGAGGCTTTCACTAAAATAGAGCAAGGTCCCAATGAACCTTTTGTAGATTTTTGTGGGACGTCTGCAAACTGCTGTCAAAAGAACTATTGGAGAAAATGCAGCTACAGAAATAATGACCAGACATCTGGCTAAGGAAAATGCCAATGAGATTTGCAAAAGAATTATATGGGGATTAGACAAAGATGCCCCTTTAGAGGAGATCATAAGACGATGTGCTACAGTGGGAACAAATGCTTTTTACAACCGGACTATGATGAACATGGAAAGACAGGGTCCCTCTTGGCAAAGGACTTCTAGAGAAATTTGTCGATGTTTCCAGTGTGGAAAAATTGGACATCTAAGAGCTCAGTGTACATATGGAGATAGAGTGAGAAGACAGGGTGGGAGAACAAGACCCAATACCCCATGTCCAAAATGCAACAGAGGACTCAGAGTGGGCATCAGAGTGTAGACTAAATGACTGAAACGGGATGAGTGGCCCAGGTCCAGGGCCCCAGGCAAAAAAGACTTGGGGCATGATGGCAGCTGAGGTTACACCCAAAGAGCCTTTAGAAGGTCAGGACTCTGATTTGATCAACCAGCAGAAAAGCAATCACATGGCAGAAAGGGATTACCTGATAAGTCAGCCAAAAGGCAATCAGATTGCAAAAATGGATTACACTTGGGGAGAATACAGGCCTTTTAAACCAACAGGGCTGTGTCCAGTGTAAACAACTCCAATGTAATTGCCGGATGATGAGAAGAGATTTAGAATGGTAAATAGAAGGAAATTAGATAGGTTAACTGCCTGGGAGAGAGGGTTTGCTTGTATTTTAACAGACAGAAGGAAACAGATGAAGAAGGAAACAGATAGGTGGCAACAAGCACCTGGAGAGAGACAAAAAAAGAGAGAGACCTCAAAACAAAGGAGAAAATCTAAGAAACATCTGACACTGAAAGAGCATGGCTAATAAGAAGACTGTTAAAGAACTTTAAAACTAGCAGGAATCATTGGATTTCCTAAGACAAGATGAGACTAATGGACTTATGGACATTTATAAATTCTCAATTTATGATTATTTGATCATGTTATTTGTTACATACTTCTAGCATGTACTATGTTACTATGTGTTTATGTAATCTATGTAATTATGTGTAATGCCTCCCATATTGATGGATTTATGTTTCAAGGTCATGACCACCCTGTGTTCTAAATCAAAAGAAAGTGGGAGAAGATTCTCTCTGAGAGGAGATTTGCTGTCTCAGTTCAATCTCTTGGCCAGATTCTTCTTCCTAGAGAGCCACCAACTCTGACCTACAGTAGAGATGACTCCTCCTCCAGAGTGCCACCCTCTTTTATCCTCCCAGATAATGGATAACGCAAAGGCTTGTGGGAAAATTACTTCTACCAATGAACTTGCTCCTTTTAAACATTTTAAACATTAAGCTCCTTCCCAGAAGTTCATTAGCACTTAGTAAAAACCTAACATGTCCCCAATCAAAGGTCACCTCCACTTTGTTTACAGTTAGTTTTATTGTAAATAATTTTGATTTATATGGGGATTTTTTTGTTTTTCATTACTCCATTATGATTTAAGTCCAGTAGTGGGCTCTCTGGTTTAAAGGATATATATGTAGTGCATCTCAGTCACTTTATTTCTGTAGTTCCAAATTGCTTTCAAAATGGTTATATCTTTTAACAACTTTACCTAAAAGTATGTCTATCTTTCTACAACTACCTCTTTTTTTTTTTTTTTTTTTTTTTTTTTTTTTGTCTTACAGTTTCTCTATTATGGGGTGAAATCTTGAGAGCTTTTTTGATTTGCATTTCTCCTATTATTAGTGATTTGTAGTATTTTTTCATGTGGTTGTAAATGTATTGCCATTCTTCTTTTAGAATTGTTAGTTCATATATACTTTAACCACTTATGTATTGGGGTATGGCAATTAGTTTTAATGTCTTTAATAGTTGTTTAAATGGCTTGACTACCAAAATCTTTAACAGAGAAATTTGATATCAAGATTTTTTTCCATTTGACCACTTATGAATCCTGGGTTCATTAATTTTGCCTGTGTAGAGGCCTTTCAGTTTCATGTAATCAAAGGAATTTTTTTTTTTAATCGTCCGTTTCTTGTTTTATTAAAAATACATCTATCAATAGCTGTGAGAGTGATATGATCTTATCTCTCCTCAATTTTTTTATAGTATGACCTTTAATAGTAAGATAGGATATCCTTTAAAATATATTGTAGAATGTGGTATTAGCTATTGTGAGAAACAATAGTGGAGGAAAACTGGAAAATAGTCTGGAGTAGGGAAGCTAAAACTAGTTCAAACTAGGTTAAACTGGACAAACTGGACTAGTTAAGTAGTAAGAAAAAAAAGCTGAAAATAGGACGAAGGTCATAGCTTAGCTAGAATATGAATGCTTAATTGCTTCATAAATATTAATAACTCCTTCCCATAGGAGCTTAGGCTCATTTTAATGGCCATGCTCTATGTATGTAGTGGGAGGGGAATAAATTAAGAGGGATGTATGTTATAGGAGGATTGAGAAAGAATGTTAACCTCATCTCCCCAGGCACTGGTGAGATGGGGGAGGACTTTGCAGCAGGATAAAGGAAAAAAGGCTATATTCTTGCTTCTGAAAATTGTGTGAACTCATCTTGAGTTTTATACCTGCTTCCTGCAGGAATGTAATAAAAGTTTATGCTGCTTCACAAATCTTGATTTTGTTTATTTGGGGTTCAGAATTGTTTCTAATAGTTCTAATGTAAGTCTCATTTCTGCCTGACTGCTTTTCTGTTTGCTCAACAGTTTTTGTCTACTAGTTTTTCTTGTGTAAATTTGTTTTCTATTTTATCAAACACTTTTGTTACTGAGTTCCATTTTTTCTGATCTTCCCTTGCTCAATTTGCTCCATTGACTTCTTTATATTTTTAGCCAAATACCAGATGATTTGGATGTCTGCAGTTTTGCAGTGATGTTTGAGATTTGGAAATTGTATTCCTTATTTGTCACTAGTTTTTATCATTTTTCTGAATATTTGAGATCATTTGTTTTTCCAAATGAATTTTGTTATTATGTTACCAAATTATATAATGTGTCTATTTGGCAATTTGATTAGTATACCATTAAAAGCAAAAATTAAATTTAGTTGTATTGTCATTTTTAAAATATTGGCATGTTCTATCCATGAGCAGCTGTTTTAAGTTATTCTTTATTTCTTTAGATAAGACTGTGTGATTGAATCTATACAAGTTTTCTGTCTGATTTGGTAGGTCAGCCTCTGATATTTTATTCATTTTGTAGTTATTTGGAATGAAATTTCCCCTTTCTAGTTTTCTATTTTGATTTTGGTATTAACACATAGATGATATTGATTTTTGATTTAGCCTGTAACATGGCTGAAGTTATTAAATGTCTCAGTATTTTTGTTGTTTCCTTAGGATTTTCCAAATAAATTGTCATGTCATTCAACATGGTTTTTTAATCCCCCCTTTTCCTTTCTTTATATCTTCAATGTCTTTCTCTTTTCTTACAGCTGTTGTTGCATTTATATAAGGATATCATATGACAGTGGATAGAGTGCATTCTTGCTTCACTACCATATTTATTGGAAAAGGTTCAACTATATACTCAGTGCATATGATCTTTTTTTTTTTTTTGGCTATAAATAGATGGTTTTAATAATTTGTTTTTAAAAAGCTCCTTTGTTGTTTGTAGGGTTTTTAGTGTAAAAACAAGCTGTATTTTGTCAAAGGCTTTTTCTGAATCCTTTAAGATGTGGTTTTGGATGTTTTAGATGTAAAAAAATTTTTTTAAAATTAATTTTATAATTATAACTTTTTTTTGACAGTACATATGCATAGGTAATTTTTTTTTTTTTTAAACAACATTATCCCTTGTACTCCCTTCTGTTCCGAGTTTTTCCCCTCCTTCCCTCCATCCTCTCCCCTAGATGGCAGGCATTCCCATACATATTAAATATCTTACATTATATCCTAGGTACAATATATATGTGCAGAACCGAATTTTTTTTTTATTGTTGTTGCAAAGGAATTGTATTCGGAAGGTAAAAATAATCTGGGATGAAAAACAAACAAACAAAAATGCTCACAGTTTACACTCATTTCCCAGTGTTCCTTTTCTGGGTGTAGCTGATTCTGTCCATCATTGATCAATTGGAATTTGATTAGCTCTTCTCTCTGTTGAAGATATCCACTTCCATCAGAATGCATCCTCATACAGTATCATTGTTGAAGTGTATAATGATCTCCTAGTTCTGCTCGTTTCACTCAGCATCAGTTGATGTAAGTCTCTCCAAGACTCTTTGTATTCCTCCTGTTGGTCATTTCTTACAGAACAATAATATTCCATAACATTCACATAACATAATTTATCCAACCATTCTCCAATTGATGGGCATCCATTCATTTTCCAGTTTCTGGCCACTACAAAAAGGGCTGCCACAAACATTTTGGCACATGCAGGTCCCTTTCCCTTCTTTAGTATTTCCTTGGGATATAAGCCCAGTAGTAGCACTGCTGGGTCAAAGGGTATGCACAGTTTGATAACTTTTTGGGCATAATTCCAGATTGCTTTCCAGAATGGTTGGATTCTTTCACAACTCCACCAACAATTCATCAGTGTCCCAGTTTTCCCACAGCCCCTCCAACATTCATCATTATTTGTTCCTGTCATCTTAGCCAATCTGACAGGTGTGTAGTGGTATCTCAGAGTTGTCTTAATTTGCATTTCTCTGATCAGTAGTGATTTGGAACACTCTTTCATATGAGTGGAAATAGTTTTAATTTCATCATCTGAAAATTGTCTGTTCATATCTTTTTTTTTTTTAGTTTTAGTTATTTTTTTATTATATATTTTTTATAATATTATCCCTTGTATTCATTTTTCCAAATTATCCTCCCCCTCCCTCCACTCCCTCCCCCCATGACAGGCAATCCCATACATTTTACATGTGTTACAATATAACCTAGATACAATACATGTGTGTAAATACCATTTTCTTGTTGCACAATAAGCATTAGATTCCGAAGGTACATGTAACCTGAGCAGACAGATATTAGTGCTAACAATTTACATTCACTTCCCAGTGTTCCTTCTCTGGGTGTAGCTACCTCTGTCCATCATTGATCAACTGGAAGTGAGTTGGATCTTCTTTATGTTGAAGATTTCCACTTCCATCAGAATACCTCCTCATACAGTATTGTTGTTGCAGTATACAGTGATCTTCTGGTTCTGCTCATTTCACTCAGCATCAGTTGATGTAAGTCTCTCCAAGCCTCTCTGTATTCCTCTTGCTGGTCATTTCTTACAGAGCAATAATATTCCATAACCTTCATATACCATAATTTACCCAACCATTCTCCAACTGATGGACATACATTCATCTTCCAGTTTCTAGCTACAACAAAAAGAGCTGCCACAAACATTTTGGCACCTACAGGTCTCTTTCCGCTCTTTAGTATTTCTTTGGGATATAAGCCCAGTAGTAGTACTGCTGGGTCAAAGGGTATGCACAGTTTGATAACTTTTTGGGCATAGTTCCAAATTGCTCTCCAGAATGGCTGGATTCTTTCACAACTCCACCAGCAATGTATTAGTGTCCCAGTTTTCCCACATCCCCTCCAACATTCATCATTATTTGTTCCTGTCATCTTAGCCAATCTGACAGGTGTGTAGTGGTATCTCAGAGTTGTCTTAATTTGCATTTCTCTGATCAGTAGTGATTTGGAACACTCTTTCATATGAGTGGAAATAGTTTTAATTTCATCATCTGAAAATTGTCTGTTCATATCTTTTTTTTTTTTTAGTTTTAGTTATTTTTTTATTATATATTTTTTATAATATTATCCCTTGTATTCATTTTTCCAAATTATCCTCCCCCTCCCTCCACTCCCTCCCCCCATGACAGGCAATCCCATACATTTTACATGTGTTACAATATAACCTAGATACAATACATGTGTGTAAATACCATTTTCTTGTTGCACAATAAGCATTAGATTCCGAAGGTACATGTAACCTGAGCAGACAGATATTAGTGCTAACAATTTACATTCACTTCCCAGTGTTCCTTCTCTGGGTGTAGCTACCTCTGTCCATCATTGATCAACTGGAAGTGAGTTGGATCTTCTTTATGTTGAAGATTTCCACTTCCATCAGAATACCTCCTCATACAGTATTGTTGTTGCAGTATACAGTGATCTTCTGGTTCTGCTCATTTCACTCAGCATCAGTTGATGTAAGTCTCTCCAAGCCTCTCTGTATTCCTCTTGCTGGTCATTTCTTACAGAGCAATAATATTCCATAACCTTCATATACCATAATTTACCCAACCATTCTCCAACTGATGGACATACATTCATCTTCCAGTTTCTAGCTACAACAAAAAGAGCTGCCACAAACATTTTGGCACCTACAGGTCTCTTTCCGCTCTTTAGTATTTCTTTGGGATATAAGCCCAGTAGTAGTACTGCTGGGTCAAAGGGTATGCACAGTTTGATAACTTTTTGGGCATAGTTCCAAATTGCTCTCCAGAATGGCTGGATTCTTTCACAACTCCACCAGCAATGTATTAGTGTCCCAGTTTTCCCACATCCCCTCCAACATTCATCATTATTTGTTCCTGTCATCTTAGCCAATCTGACAGGTGTGTAGTGGTATCTCAGAGTTGTCTTAATTTGCATTTCTCTGATCAGTAGTGATTTGGAACACTCTTTCATATGAGTGGATATAGTTTCAATTTCTTCATCTGAGAATTGTCTGTTCATATCCTTTGACCATTTATCAATTGGAGAATGGCTTGATTTCTTTCTTTCTTTCCTTTTTTTTTTTTTGAAACACACATAGAGGTACTTTTATTTGTAAGAGAGAAACACTAGAAACTTTTCTAGTGGCAAAAAATTACCTTCTCCACTAATATTGACAGTCTTAAAAATGCTACCTATATTGATACAAAAGTATAATCAGATTATATGTTAACATTGGCAAAGAAGAAACAGAAATATATCTGTTTATTATATTTTAAAAATATAAAAACTATTCTTCATTCTAGATCTAAAAACAGAATGTATCTAGGCCTTGGGCCATAGTTTATTTTATTTTATTTTATTTTATTTTTATTCATTTTTCCAAATTATTCCCCCCCCTCCCTTCACTCCCTCCCCCCATGACAGGTAATCCCATACATTTTACATGTGTTACAATATAACCTAGATACAATATATGTGTGTAAATACCATTTTCTTGTTGCACATTAAGTATTAGCTTCCGAAGGTATAAGTAACCTGGGTAGATAGACAGTAGTGCTAACAATTTACATTCACTTCCCAGTGTTCCTTCTCTGGGTGTAGTTATTTCTGTCCATCATTGATCAACTGGAAGTGAGTTGGATCTTCTTTATGTTGAAGATTTCCACTTCCATCAGAATACCTCCTCATACAGCATTGAAGTGTACAGCGATCCTCTGGTTCTGTTCTTTTCACTCAGCATCAGTTGATATCTCTCCAAGCCTCTCTGTATTCCTCCTGCTGGTCATTTCTTACAGAGCAATAATATTCCATAACCTTCATATACCATAATTTACCCAACCATTCTCCAACTGATGGACATACATTCATCTTCCAGTTTCTAGCTACAACAAAAAGAGCTGCCACAAACATTTTGGCACATACAGGTCCCTTTCCACTCTTTAGTATTTCTTTGGGATATAATCCCAATAACAGCAATGCTGGGTCAAAGGGTATGCACAGTTTGATAACTTTTTGGGCATAGTTCCAAATTGCCCTCCACATCCCCTCCAACATTCATCATTATTTGTTCCTGTCATCTTAATGGCTTGATTTCTTATAAATTAAAGTCAATTCTCTATATATTTTGGAGATGAGGCCTTTATCAGAACCTTTAACTGTAAAAATGTTTTCCCAACAAATTGTTACTTCACTTCTCATCTTCTAATCTTGTTTGCATTAGTTTTGTTTGTGCAGAAACTTTTTTTTTTATTTTTTATTTTTTTATTATATATATATATATATATATATATATATATATATTTATTTTATAATATTATCCCTTGTATTCATTTTTCCAAATTACCCCCCGTCCCTCTATTCCCTCCCCCCGACGACAGGCAATACCATACATTTTACATGTGTTACAATATAGTCTAGGTACAATACATGTGTGCGAATATCATTTTCTTATTGCACAATAAACATTAGAATCCGAAGGTACATGCAACCTGGGCAGACAGATATTAGTGCTAACAATTTTCATTCCCCTCCCAGTGTTTCTTCTCTGGGTGTAGCTACCTCTGTCCATCATTGATCAACTGGAAGTGAGTTGGATCTTCTTTATGTTGAAGATTTCCACTTCCATCAGAATACATCCTCATACAGTATTGTTGTTGAAGTGTACAGTGATCTTTTTGTTCTGCTCATTTCACTCAGCATCAGTTGATTTAAGTCTCTCCAGGCCTCTCTGTATTCCTCCTGCTGGTCATTTCTTACAGAGCAATAATATTCCATAACCTTCATATACCACAATTTACCCAACCATTCTCCAACTGATGGACATCCATTCATCTTCCAGTTTCTAGCTACAACAAAAAGAACTGCCACAAACATTTTGGCACATATATGTCTCTTTCCGCTCTTTAGTATTTCTTTGGGATATAATCCCAGTAGTAGCGCTGCTGGGTCAAAGGGTATGCACAGTTTGATAACTTTTTGGGCATAATTCCAGATTGCTCTCCAGAATGGCTGGATTCTTTCACAACTCCACCAGCAATGTATTAGTGTCCCAATTTCCCCACATCCCCTCCAACATTTGTCATTATTTGTTCCTGTCATCTTAGCCAATCTGACAGGTGTGTAGTGGTATCTCAGAGTTGTCTTAATTTGCATTTCTCTGATCAGTAGTGATTTGGAACACTCTTTCATGTGAGTGGATATAGTTTCAATTTCTTCCTCTGAGAATTGACTGTTCATATCCTTTGACCATTTATCAATTGGAGAATGGTTCGGTTTCTTATAAATTATGGTCAGTTCTCTATATATTTTGGAAATGAGACCTTTGTCAGAACCTTTGTTTTTAAAAATATTTTCCCAATTTGTTACTTCCCTTCTAATCTTGTTTGCATTAGTATTATTTGTACAGAAACTTTTTAGTTTGATGTAATCAAAATCTTCTATTTTGTGATCAATAATGATCTCTAGTTCTCCTCTGGTCATAAATTCCTTCCTCCTCCACAAGTCTGAGAGGTAGATTATCCTCTGTTCCTCTAATCTATTTATTATCTCCCTCTTTATGCCTAAATCATGGACCCATTTTGATCTTATCTTGGTATATGGTGTTAAGTGTGGATCCATATCTAATTTCTTGTGCAGAAACTTTTAAATTTGATGTAATCAAAATTTTCTATTTTGTGATCAATAATGATCTCTAGTTCTCCTTTGGACACAAATTCCTTCCTCCTCCACAAGTCTGAGAGGTAAACTCTCCTATGTTCCTCTAATTTATTTATGATTTTGTTCTTTATCCCTAAATCTTGGACCCATTTTGATCTTATGTGGTGTTAAATGTGGGTCCATGCCTAGTTTCTGCCATTTTTAGATTTTAATATGGTTAATTTTGTTAATTGTTTTCCTAATGTTGAACCATGCTTGCATTCATATCATAAATCAACTTGGGTCATTATAAAATTTTCTTTTCTTTTCTTTTCTCTCTTTCTCTTTTTTTTTTTTTTTTTTTTCCCCTTTCCCCTGAGGCAGTTGAAGTTAAGTGACTTGCACAGGGTCAGCTAGGCAGTGTTAGGTGTCTGAGGTTGCATTTGAACTCAGATCCTTCTGACTTCAGGACCAGCACTCTATCCACTGTACCATGTAGCTGCCCTGACAATTTCTTATATAAATTACTAGAACCTATTTGATAGGATTTTATCTAAAATTTTGAAATTTAAAATGCATTAATAATATTGACATGCTTTTCAATCTCTTACCTTTCCTTGATTTAAGGTATTTGAACAATATTTATCTGATAAAAGGATTCTGGTACTGTACTTTCTCCTTTTCCAACAATGATTTGTTTAAGTATGGATACTAAATGGCCTTTAAAAAATTGGATAGAATTCTCCTGTGAATCTGTCAGGACCAGGAGGTTTTTGTTGTTATTGTTGTTTATTTGTTTTTTTTAATATTTCCTTTTTAGCTAAATTGGTTTTCCTTTTTGGAATTTAATTATTTAAACTCTTTATCTGGTATTCTGATAGTTTGGGAATTTTAATATATTTTAAAATATTTTCTTTCTTTTGTGTTATCAAACTTTTAACTGCAAAATATGTTCTGATTATTTCTTCAGGTTTTGCTCATTGTGTTCTTGATTTTTATCTTTCTCATTTAAAAATAAAATTAACTAAAAATTTTAGTTTATTGGTCTTTTCAAAGAACCAGCTTTTCATTTTATTTATCATTTATGTTGTTGTTTACAAAATCCATTTTTTGTTTCTAAAATCTCTTTTTCTAAATTTTAACATCTCTTTTATGCTTATTTTATTTTTTACCTTTACTTTTACCTCTTGCTTTATGCTTATTTTAGACATGTTTATTTGTTGGCTTTCTCATTTCTTAAAATGCACATTCAGTTTATTAATTCTCTCTTTTTCTGTTTTGTCAATGTTGTGTTTATAGGGATGTGATTTTTCCTTGAGGACTGCTTTAGCTACATCCCAGAAATTTTGGTATGTTTAATTAGTATACTTTCACATTTTTAATATTCTTTCTAATAATTATTTTTTTCTGATTTGTTCCTTGACCTACTCATTGTTTAGGGTTTCATTGTTAAGTCTGTATTTGGGTGTGTGTCTTTTGTTTGTGATCTCTGAACCAATGAATATATTGCATTATAATCTATAACATATATATTCCCTTATTTTTCAGTGATTTTTGATTGTTCCATTCAGTGTAGTCAGGGAAATCAATGAATGAATCCCTCAGTTAGGTCTTTATTTAGGACCTGTTGTGAATTGAGTATTCTATTTAGAGTTGAACATACAAGAATAATAAAAATAATTTTTTAAAAAGAGCTATATTCTATTGGGGGAAACAGTATGTCCATAGAAATAAATGTACAGACAAATGCAGAATCAATGCATGGTGATTGTGAGAGGGATGACTATATAGCTGGGTTGAACTTTACATAGAATGAAGTGCTGTAGTTGAATTGTGCATAATATGCCACACACTATGATTGGAGCTGATTATATAGATTTTAAAAGGCAATTCTAGCAGTACATTCCAGGTTTAAGGAACTATCCATGCACAAATATGGAAATAGGAGCTAGATTCTTTCATATGAGGTTCATTCACAACATTGGTTTGAATAACCTATACTATAGAAAGGGAAGTAAGGCATAATGAGAATAGAAAGATTCTTTTTTTTGATCACTACTAAGCTCTCTCCTGAAGAAAAACATTGATTTTATAAGATAAGTAATGAGATAAGAAGCCAAGTTGGTGATGATTAGGAAGTAGGAGATGAGAAAAGGAGCGTAAGGAGTGGGATGATGATGAGATCAAGGAAAATACAATTAAAAACTTGAACATAAACTTTTTGCAGGAATCAGTTGATTCCATCTCTAACTTTGTAAAAATTAGACTTAAAGTAGAATAACTTTAAGTTAAGGTTTAACCTTAAAGTTAAAGTATATTTATTTAAATAAAAGTTTGAGTAGACTTTCTTAAACATAGAAACATGGACTAGAACTTGACAGGAACTTACGAATTCATCTAATATATTGTCTTCTTTTACACATTAGAAGTCTGAGTCTAAGGTCCCAAAGTAATTAACAGAAATTGGATAGGGCATAAAGTCAGGTCTTCTCATTGTAGAATCTGCAGCATTCCTATTTTGCCACTTTGGGGTTTCTCATCTAGTGTGGGTTTTGCTATATAAATTGGGGGTTTATTGAAATTATATCATTCACTCCCTAATTATGCTGTTTATCATTTGCAGAGTGTGGGTGATAAGCACAATAATATGAGTGAGGGATGTCCAAGAAATATTTTTCCCTTCATTTTTTTCTACTACTTATGTGATCTAAGTATCTAAGTATTAAAACATCTTTCAGCCTTCTTTCAAACATATCAGAGATAAAAAGAAAGTATGCTTAGATTTCTTTTTTAGTGTTGATGGTGACCTTAATCCCTCTATATCAAAAATTTCTAGTCTTATTTTTATCATGGAATTATTTGGTAGTCTGCAAGGCATTTAACTACCGTCTTAGAATAATTTTTGAAATGAATAAAAAACGACCACACAGTATCACATTGAAAAGGTGCTATCAAAATACTAAAAACAAAAAAAGCAAGTTTAAAAAGCCCAAGTTAAGAATCCTTGCGCTAAATGCCGTTTAATCACTCTTTGATTATTTATATAAATGCTCTTTTAAGTGAGATAGTTAGCAGGCCATTCATCCATGCTCTTTTATCATGTGGGACTCTTGCCTGCTGTTCAGTAAATTTTGTTCTTTCTCTCTTTAACATTATATTCCAAGTGAAGAACTTGGGCTTTCCAATTATCTATAATCCTGCTTTATGTTTATTGTTTATGTCTTTTACAACATATTTGGTCTATAATTCTTTCTTGCTCATATGATAAGTGGTGCAGTGAATAGAGTTTGCAGTCAAGATGACTCATTTTTGAGAGTTCAGATCTGGCAGTAATACAACTTACTAGTTTATGACTCTGGATAAGTCACTTAACCCTTTTTGCCTCAGTTTTCTTATTTGTAAAGTGAGCAGAGAGAAATAGCAAACTACTTCAATGTTTTTTGCCAAGAAAAACCCAAATGGGCTCACAAAGAGTTTGGTGTGATTGAAAAACAAAAGAATAATAACAAAAACTTGTGCTATAACTTAAATGTTTCCCACGTAGCTCTCTTAATTGCTCTTTTGATGGTCTACAGCTTTTAATTCATAATCATAGATTTAGAATTGGAAGTGACTTTAGGAATCATATAGTTCAGTTCCATCTGCTCCCATTTTTAAAGCTGAAGAAACTGAAACCCAGAAAAATTGAGATTTGCTTACACTCACATAGTAAATCTAAGAACAAAGATTGACTAATCCTACTTCACTCCTAGTCCCATCATCTTTCTCCAAATTCAACATTTTTTCCAAGTAAAGCATTGCACTACTTTTCTCTTATTGTGACTTACTATGACTTTTAGTTTCACATTATTAGTGGAAGAATACTAGGGTTAAAAGGTTTTTTTAAAGGGAGAAGCTTAGAATCATATCACTCAGTTTCCCAAATGCAGTATATCTTGTTCTCCTCTTAGTTTTGGGTCTAGTCCATTATTCATTTGTAGTGTCTATTCAAGGTATTTTGGATCAGCTCTAGGAGGGTGGTCATTCAATTGTATATTATAGTATGGGCAGTGTTTTTTCTTTATACGCATGTATGACTACAATGATAAGATAGTGATGATGATAACATTAATAACACTTTCAAGATTGTAAAGTGTTTTGGAGATACTATCTCATTTGTACTGCTTGATTGAGGTAGGTACTGAAGGTAGCTTCCTTTTACAAATGAGGAACCTAAACTTGAGAGAACATAAAGTTATTTCTCACATTTAAATTGTGGCTAAATGTTATAGTCACTTTAAAAATTATTATTATTTATTTATTTTTTGGGGGGTGTTGAGGCAGTTAGGGGTAAGTTACTTGCCCAGGGTCACACAGCCAGGAAATATTAAGTATCTGAAGTCACATTTGAACTCAGGTCTTCCTGATTTCAGGTCTGGTCTCTATCTACTACACCAACTAGCTGCCTATCGTCACTTTTCATATCCAGGTTTTTGTGTCTCCAACTCAAATACTCCATTCGATACCTCTTACTGTCTCCAATATATAGGTAGTTAGAATTTGCTTACATGATTGTGAATCTCATTTAAGAGGCTTTTTTTGTTTTTGTTTTTGTTTTTATGTTTTTTGAGTAATATCTAGAGGACTTAATCTAGTATAAGCAATCTCACTTTGAGTTGAACTTTACACTAGATAGCCTTTATGACAGTGAAATCAACACACCATTTGAGAATATACTTTTCAAAAGTACAAGAAGAAAAAAATAATAGCCTTTTCCAAACAATGGATGGTGGACCACATTTCTAAAGTTATAGAAAATAAAAAACTCATTGTCTTAATTATTTTAAAAATCATTCTATTAAGTAAAATGTTATTGTAAAGCCTCTTGCACAAGATGTCTGCCATCCATCAGTCAAAATAATAAGAATTCTTGAAAGATACCACAAAGGAATCTTTGCTCTAGATCCTCTAATCATTAAGCATTTAATGCTTAAGCATCTAATACTTAAGATACTTAATAAATGCTTGTTGGGTTAAATTAATATAAAACAAGTTATAAAAAAAAGTATTTAGAGATAAATGTGAATCAGAAGTTCTTTTTTTGGGGGGGAATCCCCTTTTTGAGTGTGTGGTAACAGTGAAGATACATTGTTTTATCCTATTTACTTTGCCCATATTTTTTCCTTACCCTTTTGCCTCTTGCTCATTTTTCATTCTGTACAGCTCATAAGCTTTCACTAGTCAATCATACATAGAACTGAAGGAAGAATAAACATATCCTGACCACAAAGCATAATACAAAACAGTAGTCATCAGA
The DNA here is from genome assembly GCF_048593235.1 of Sminthopsis crassicaudata. NCBI lineage: Eukaryota > Metazoa > Chordata > Mammalia > Dasyuromorphia > Dasyuridae > Sminthopsis > Sminthopsis crassicaudata. Next base: position 541,933,257 of record NC_133618.1, read on the forward strand.
ATCATTTCATATTCATTAAAAAATTAAAAAAATAAATAAATCATTGGAACAGACTAGACAAAAGAGATTGAAAAATAGTGGGACTCAATAGCCTGCTGCTTTAAAATTATTTAGGGAATAAATGATTTTATTTGGATTGTTTGATTAGAATGAATTATAATTATTTTCCTGTTTTAAAAAGTTTTATGCTTTCTGATTTTTGTGTTCTTATCACAGTGTAATTATCTACATTGACTCTTCCCTCATTACATAGGGTTAAGTAGAACTCAGCTGACAGAGTGTATCTAACAGCGAATGCTATAGTCTTCCTTCATAGATCCTACCTCTATATATAGAGTACAAAGCTTATTATCATTATCTCTTCTGTGAAATGAGGTTAATCATTACTGCTAGATAATCTGAGCTTGGCCATATGATAGTTTTGTTTTTCATTGTATTATTGTGGTAATTATGTATTTTTATCTTTTGGTTCATTATTGTTGATTGATTCTGTATCAGTTCACACAAGTCTTCCTATGTTTTTTTCTGAATTATTCATCTCTGTTGCTTCTTATGGTATAATTATATTTCATTACATTTACTCATATAGTTTATTAAACCATTCCTCAATCAATGAACTTTTACTTTGTTTACATTTTTGCTACCACAAATAATGATAAGAATATTCTTTTATATTTGGATTGTTGCTTCCTATTATTCATCATATGTTTATACTTCAATAAAATTTGGGTGATAATTCTAAAATACTGTATCTTGAATTAATTCACTTCTTATTAAAAACAGAAAACAAGGAAAATTCTGGACAGCTTCTAGCAGTTGGGAACTCAAAAGTTGGGATATAACTCAGTAGTTGCATTTATGAAGATCTTGTATATGGTCAAGAATGTCCTTTCAGAATGTAGTTTTGATTTTTTTTTTTTTAATGGAATGGTAACTCTCTGTTATAGCAAGCTTCATCTCATCTAGCCTGATCCAAAGTGATACTTGCTTTCTATATTATAGCAATGCCTTAAGAGTAGTTATGAAAAGTTATTAGCATTCCATTTCTAATTAATGAACAAATATTAAGCAGTTTTTGTGTGCAAAGGGATTGCTCTAGATTTTGAGAGTACGAAGACAAAAATGGAACAATTTTTGCCCTAATGGAGATTATTTTCTGTCAGGAGACATGACATGTACATGTGTAAGTATGTGCAAAACCAGTGCAGGGTAATTTGGGGAGTGAGATGCTAACAGCTGAAAAGTTTTAGTAAAGCCTTCCTAAAGGAGCTGATGGTTGAACTGATCTTTGAAGGTAGGGATTCCTAGAGGTAGAAATGATTCTAAAATGATAGAATGCCTTCTAGATGTGGAATCAACTTTTGCAAAGAAAGAGACTGGTGAAGGGAATCTTTTTAAATGCCAAAGGAAAATTTGTTTGTTTTTTTTTTTCCTAGACAAAATAAGGAATCATTGTAGTTTGTTGAATAGGAAACAACTGGTTGAATACATATATAGGATGAAAGAGGGCAAGGAGTGAAGGATGATTATGTTTGTTAACTTTTGGTCATTAGAAGAATAGTGAAATCTTCAAGAGAAATAAAAAAATTGGGAGTAGCAATAATTTTGGTGAAAACAGCATGAATTCTATTTTGAATGTGTTATGGTGCCTAATTGGCTGTCCTCTTCAAAATATATTTCAGGTAATTGGCAAATAAAGTTGGTTAATGTAGGTGTGGAAGTTTTTCTCATGTGGATGATTAATCCTGAAGTCACCCAAGGAGAGAGCATAAACAGAGAAGAGAAAGCTTTGGGAGAGTAGACCTTTGGAGTTTTTCCATAATTGGACTATTCTTAATAGGCTCTAGTTATTAAAGCCAGAGAGAGGCAATGCCTATTGTCTAGAGAACTGGCCTTGATGCTCGGAAAACTGGTGTTAAATTCCTATCTCTTGAAAATATTGGCTATGTGACCCTAGTCAAATTCTTAACCTCTAGTTGCTCTTCTCAATTCTCTAAGACTGTTGGTTGCAAGCAATTGCCAACTGGCTTTTGTTACAAGAAATTTTTTTAACTGCGAGATCTCTATACTCATGAAATCATGGGTTCATCCATTAACTTGTCTTCACTCCTGTTAAAATTAGTGATTTAATGTTTAATTTTATTTTAAAAATAAATCCAATACAGGAGTTGAACAACAGGAGTTTTGTTTTTGTTTTTTTTAAATCACAACCTTGGAATGTTAAGTTGTTTTTAAATAGCATATATTTGGGACTGGTTATGCTAGGTAGTCTTAAGAATTCACTTAAAATAATGAAACCAAACTATGAAAAGCTGCCTCTGGTAGTATTCTTCAAAATTACTTGATTTTCTCATCCTTTCAAGTCTTGTTCAAATTTTTTTTGCCTATTCTATGCCATGAAATAATTGAATAGTTTCTCAGATTGTCCCCTCCCACTTTCTCCTAGATAGATAGTGAATAATGAATCAAGTTCCATAAGGTGTCTCTGCCAAGGTTTAACAAAAAAGTAGCCAAAGAAAGTTATTGCTAATTATGTTAATTATTTAAATTTAATTAATTATTGCTATTTCTGAAAGGATTTTTTTCAATGTCATGTCCTTCAATAGATTTCCTTTCCCAGAGAGTCATCTTTTATATAAAAAAATAAAAAGAGGGACAAAAGAAAAAAACATTCAACAAAACTAACCACCAAGTCAACAAACTCCAACATTATATACAATGTTACTGAAGTTTACTACATTGTAAAGAAGGGAAGAAAGGTACATTCTCATATTTCTCTTATTTCAACTTTATGTACCGCCTTGACCATTATAATTTTATTATATTCATATAAATATACTTGCCCATGCTACTTTATATTCTTCATACATGTGCTTGTGTGCTTGTATGCACGCGCACACACTCATAAATAAGAATTGGTTTCATTCAGGTACCACAGTTTGGTTAGTCATGGATATCTTTTTTGGGTTTTGCTTTTTAAAAAAAGTTTTTGGCACAACTATTATTGTGGTTTGCATGCAACATTTTCTCCCTCCTATTTTGACTTTCTTCAGGTATGTATTTCAGTTAACAGTGAGATCTCTTGTGTAACAATGTAGGTATCTTAATTAATTTTTAGCATAATTTAAAATTATATCCTGTAATAGTTCATTGTTATAAAAGATCTACCAGTAATGGAAATCTTATAATAAAGGCAGGAAACAAATGGGAGAGGGAAAACTCTGAAATAAGTCACCAGTACATTGTTACAATAGGATGAAAGAAAGTGGTGCAAAAGTCCCAAAAGAGAAATTATAATATAATAATGCGATTTGCAAAAATGATGGAACAACCACAAGAACTTCTTAAAGTTTTAATATTCTTCTGTACTCTCCTCCACCTCCTTTCTCCTCTATCCTTATTTTCAATTATTCTTAAAGAGTTAGAGATGATCATGAAATAGAAGTACTTAAGGGAAATAGGTCCATATACAATAAAAAGGCCAAATTAGTAAAAATCAATGTTTACATTCTTCAAGGACAAGATGAAACTTTTTTTTTTGGGGGGGGATGGAATGGAAAGAGTAGACCTCCCATCAAACAAAATAATATTTGTAAATTGTATGGCATAGTACCTGCACATACTGTTGTATTTAGTTGTGTGCTACTATGTTACCCCATTTCTTGGCAAAGATATTAGATTGGGTTGCCATTTCCTTCTGCTGATCATTTACAGTTAAAAGAACTGGAACAAGCAAGGTTAAGTGACTTTCCCAGCATCATACAGCTAGTAAGCATCTGAAGTTGTATTTGAACTTCACCGTTGAGCTACCCTTTTGTAAATACTATGTAAATACTTTCTTTCCTCTTCCAATTTATACAGAAGCCACTAAAAGGATGTACTGTCATGAAGACTATTATATCATAATGAATCATGAATATGAATAATTCTGAAAACCACTGGAAGACTTTTATGAAGTGATTCAGAGAACTAATAGAACAAATTATTGTTAGAATGTAAATTAAGACAATATTAGAAAATAACAATTCAGGCCAAATAGAGGGGCCAGTGTTGTTTCCAGGTTGCTGATACTAAAACATAGTGTCTTCCTTTGTGATAAGAAATGTTGAACTGTAGAAACAAAAAATTACATATTCTATTTCAAATATAATCTCCACATTAGATGGTTCTATTTATATTTTTTTGAGAGAAGGTAACATGGTGATGGCTATTGGGAATTGATTGTTATCTATAAAATATATCAATTATGAAAAAGATGACTAAACAAACGAGAGATTTTAATCTTTTAACTCAGTTAATAGTCTTGCCTCCTGTGGATCAAAATATTTAACATTGGTCCTTTATGTAGAACTGAAAAATTTTTTAATAAACATAACATGATATTGTCATACTAACTTGGTTCATATTTGGGCGTATGAATGAATGATAGTCAAGTCAGCAAGCATCTCTTAAGTGACTTGTGCTCTACATTCTGTGTAGAGCACTGGGGATACAAAGAATAGGAAACAAACAGCCTCTGCTCTCAAGAAATTTACTGTCTGATGGAGGACTTGACATATATATATATATACACACATATATATATGTATATATATATATATGTGTGTGTGTGTGTGTGTGTGCATATATATATATATGTGTGTGTGTGTGTGTGTGTGTGTATATATAATCCATACAGAAAGGTAGTAACATTAAAGCAGACCAGAAAAGACTTCTTATAGAAGGTAAATCTTTGGCTAAGACTTGCAGGAAGCAAGGAAATCCAGGAAAAAGAGGTGAGGAAGGAAAGAATTTCTGATATGAAGGGAAAGCTGGGGAAAATGCTCACAATTGAGAGTTTGGTATAATTTGTGGAAGGAACAGGAAGCATCACAGAGTTAAGCAAGCAGTAAGCCAACTGGAAAAGTAAGGGGCAATTTTATGAAGGTCTTTAGAAGTTGGAAAAAGTGGGCTTTCCATTGATACTGGGATTGTTTGAATTAAAGTAGTGACATGATCAGACTATGCTTAAGGAAGATCAATTGGATTGGAAGATGGACTGAAATAAGGAGAAACTTATGATCCAAAGATTAATTAGTCAGCTATTTTGATAGTAAGAGTAAGGTCAAGAGGGTTTAAAACCAGGGTGGTAGCAGTGTTCTAATTATTGTTATTGACATTATTTTTTCCAAAAAGGAAGTTAGATCACTTGTTTCTATATACATTTAATTATTTCTTTTGGGATTTCTTCACAGCTGCTTCTTAATTACTTCTGATATGGGGAAATTTCTCATTTTTGTGTATAGTAGTCACTGTATATGTTTAATTTTTCATGTTTAAAAGAAAAAATTAAGGATAAATGTAATTTCTACTGCTCAAATTAAATATTTTTAAATAGGCCTCTTAAAATAAAAAGTAATTTGTATGTTTTAGGTCATACTTTTTAATAAAAATCTTGATTATCCTGTTTTATCTTCTGTATTGAAAGTTAGTTTGGTGACAGCTAGATAATGCAGTAGATAAAGCACTGGCCCTGGAGTCAGGAGGACCTGAGTTCAGATTTGACTTCATACACTAAGTGTTTGTATGATTCTAGGCAAGTCATATAACCCCAATTGCCTGTTCTCTCTGCCTCCCCCCTCCCCAAAAGTTAATCAGAAATATGTATACTGCTTTCAAAAAACACTGTTATTCAGTCTTTATGTAATCTTTTTTCAAATGAAAAGAAGTTAATTTCCTTCTTTATACTTCTGAGTGATTTGCCCAGGACCATATAAGTAGAAAATGATGGAAAGAACTGGAAATTGAGAGAATGCCCATCAATTTCCCCAATGGCTGAACAAGTTGTGATATATGAATGTAACAGAAATGATGAGCAGGTAGATATCAGAAAAACTGGGAAAACTTAACATGAACTCATGCTGAGTGAAGTGAGCAGGACTAGAAGAATTTGGTAGACTTAGCTCTTCTCAACAATACAGTGATCTAAGAGTCCTAAAAGATTTAGGATGGAAAATTATGTCCACATCCAGAGAAGAAATTATGGAGTCTGAATGCATATTGAAGCATTTGCTTTTTTTGTTAGGCTTCTGTGGTCTGTAAGATTTATTTTATTTAAGATCTATATTTAAATTCTACCATTTAGAATTCTAGAATAAAAGATTTGACTCTTTATTGTTAAATCTCAATATTTTAAAAAAAAAAAAAAACTTAGGGCAATAGTTTTATAAGGTGGTCTTGCTTTTCTACAGAAAAAAAATGGGAGCAAACCCAGCACAACTAATCAGTACATTGAAAAATCTGGAAACATGGACAATTTATAGTGCCGGGGTGAGGGTGGGGGCCCACAAAGGAAGGTGGTTTGGAGGTACCTTCTCATATTTCTTAGAATAATGTTTGATATGTATAGTTTTGTTATGTTTACTTTTGATTTTTTTTTTTTTAAAGGTGAACTGTTTTTCCATCGCACATATTGACCTTTTATGGTTGGTAACTTTAATACCGAAATTTACAGTATTCTATCTAGCACCATGGCTTACTAGTTCACCTCCCTCTTTTATTGTCTTTGCTACATACACTCTATTCACTTAATAGATTGTCAGTACCTTTGAGCTCAGTATCATGTATGATGGTTCTATTTCCATAATCCAAGTTCTGACTTGGTTCTGGGGATATAAATATACAAAAAAAAAAATAGGTGTTTATACTCAAAGAGTTTATTTTTTGGTTCTGCAGAAAGAACGCATATGTTTTAAAAAAATTCAGCAATGTAAAATACTACAAGTATAAATGTGATGCAAGCAATGTTTCCAGATTTTTAAGAGAACAAAGGAAAACTCTGGGCTTAAGTATTCAGCAAAGTTTTACGGAGGAGTTAGAAATTAGGCTCGGCCTTAAAAAAATGGTAAGACATAGGAAAGTAGAGATGTGAACAGTGTGGATGAAAACCTGGGAAAAGGAAGTGAGAGTTACCTGAATTATCAAAAGATTTCATATGAAAACTGTTGGAATTATTGAGTGCTACGTTATTCTCACATAGCTAGCTTGAGATATTTGTCTTTCTCATATGGTGTAACACTTGACATCTTTCTGTTTCATTGGGATTTTTTCCTTTTCAGTTTTATTTTCATCTTGGAATTTAGCAGGTAGATGTTTGATATATAGTAATTTTGATCACATCATTTTTCTGCTATATTCAGCTCATGATGAAAACAAACCAGAATTTTAGTTTTCTGTTTTTATTCTTGAATTTATTTGCCATTCAGCAAGGTTCCAGCTAGTCACTTTCAGAATTATTCTTCCTCACATTTTAAATTAGTATTTAAGGCAGAACTAGCTCTTATTAAATTGAAATAATTGCTTCATTGTTGACCAGTTCTTCACATTTTAAAATAGGAAACTACAGTTTGTTTTGGCTTCTTTTTACCTTCTTCTACATTGATTTATAGGCCAAAAGCTTTTTCTTTTCCTTAGTAGAACTGTATTTTTAAAAATAATAATTTTATTTTAAAGTCTTTTATGCCTCTAGTATAATAGATTACCATATTCAGTACCCTACTGAATTCATAGGTGAAATATCAGATAAATAATCAGTACATATGAACAGATATCAAACATATCAAACAAAAATCCCCCTGAAGATGCCATTTATTTTATGCATTTTGAGATATTATCCTTTCTAATCTATGTGTTTTCTTTTTATGTTTTTGAAATTAATTTTTTTTCTCTCTTTTTCTTCTAGGTTTAAAAATATCTTCCTTTGCTTGTAAGTCCTTCAGACTGCTTGTCCTCCAGGAACTAATCAATGGATTTTTATCATCTGAATGTACATTAGGAGCATGAATATGGTGCCAAAAGACCTTCTTCCACTTCTCTGACTATGGTCCAAGCTTGATTCAGTAATTCATTTGGATATATTTCTGTTTTAAAAAGAGAAGTACACATTGTTGCCATTCACTTGGCAGAAAGACTACATTGTAAGATCATGGACCATACTAATAGGGAAAAAGATGAAAGACAACGTACAAGTAAAACCATGGCACAAAGGAGCGGACATCCTTCTCGACCATCTAGTTCCACTTCATCATCTGGGGTTCTCATGGTTGGACCCAACTTCAGGGTTGGCAAGAAGATAGGGTGTGGGAACTTTGGAGAGCTCAGATTAGGTAAGAGATGGTTTATTCCAGGGGCTTTTAATTAATAACCATTAACTTTAATTAGCTTTGGGGTATAGTCTAAGACAATTATATACAATTAAGTGAGAGGCTACTGTTTTCATTTTATTGTTGGGTTTGTTTTTTTTTTTTTAATAGCTAGGGCTTATGGTATGAGTTATTACCAATCAGAACTCCTCACCAAAAGTGTTTTTTGTTGATTCATGAGCACAATCTTTGGAGTTTTTTTTTTTTTTTTATTTCTTTTTGGAAGTTTTGAAGATAGGAGTTGTTCTGAAATTACAGAGGTAGAATAAAAAAAATGTTTCATCTGATTCATTGAGATTTAACTTTAGAGTAGAAGCTGAGTGATAGTCGTTGCAGTTACATAGTGTGTGATTAGTTTATTGACTATGTAACTTAAAACTTATGTCTCTTTAGATAATTTGGAGGAAAAAGGAAAAAATGCTTTGCATGGTAGGGTCCCAAAGAATAGCCTAGGAAACTGGAGATAGTCCTTGCTAGATTGAAATGTCCTTTTCCTATTGGGTTTTTAGAATTAATCCTGATGATGTGAGAAATAATGAAGGTTAGCTATACTAAAATTTCTGCTAGAAAATCTGTAAGAGCTAAGAAGTATGGGGAAAGAAGACTGGCAAGAGGGTGAAAGGAGAGAAGGTGAAGCATTACTTCTTTTCTTGGGAAGCTCCAAGGATTTTGTAGGAAGAGTTGATAAGGGTCCTTGTCCTATAGAAACCATCAGGGAAATAGCACTTAGGTAAAGATTATTGGTACCACTAGAAAACATTGATTTCTGAGGAATGAACTTGTTGTGAGTTGGCAACCTGGAATTTTAAGACTTATCAGATAATGAGACACTTTTCCCCCTTATGTTGAGTTTATGGATGTTTGGAGTAAGAAAATTTGCTAAAACTTCTATAAAAATGATGAGAATGTGAGTTAGATGTTTAATTTACACTGCTTGACTTCTCAGCAACTGTTGAGTTGCTTTAAAACTAGTTTTGTGAATATTTGTTTATATAACATTGACTGTTCTAACATCACAGAGGCACATGAATTAAACTGACAACAGAAACATCCATGAAAACATTGCTTGTAGTGGCTATTTTTGATAAAAATAAATCTGTACAAATCTTCAACCTACCTAAAATTGTTTCTTCAAAATTCATTTGAAAATGAAAATAAGTATGGTCCCTGAGAATCCATTTGGTTTAGTCATATATATTTAGATTTTTTTTTAACATAGATATATATGAATATATAAAATTCATTCAAATAGTGGATAAAGTTAGAAATATTTGTTTTTCACAATAGTTAAGTATTTATAAATCTTTAATGTTTCATAATCTGTGAATAATGATGTTTTGATAATCCTTACCTTGATCTGTCCTATAGACAATGAAAATGAAACTCAATTTCCTTAAGAAATAATACAATTCTTTTGAGCCGGTAAAATTCTCACCATCTTCTGACTCATTTATTTATTATAATGTATGGCAGTGCTCTTTATTAGCTGCATATTTCACTCTAGGATAAGGGGTTATGTAATTTTTTTCTCCCTTTTTAGTTTATAAAAATAGCGAACATTGGACTGAACAGGGGTATATGATACTGTTGGAGTACCACTGAGATTGACCATTGAGATTCAGTGAGAAAATTTTAGTTTAGTTATAAATATAGGGGGTCCAAACAGAAAGGAAGGGAAATATAGGCCTAAAATAATTATTGCCCATAGATTTCAATTTATAATCAGCTTTTCACCCCAAGGATAATAGATAGGTTGCCTGCCAAACAAAGAAGCAGGAAGTAATAAGTAGTATGTTCTCTTCCTTGGCTTCCTGTTGTTGTACTTATAAGCCCTATACTATCATCATTTTTATTTTGGGCACTAATGTCTAGAAGTTTGGACATAATGTAAACATTTTAGAGACTTAATTTGCAAACTCTTGCTTAATTATCAGAATTAAGAAATCAGTTGCAAATTGCTTCCTTTATTTTTTTTTTTCTGACAGTTTGGAACAGTATATAGTTATTAAAAGGAGTTATCAAGGATGTCCTCAGAGATTTCGTGCAAAGCAAGTCATTTTTGAGATATGTATGTGATTATTGCCTATAAGCATATGAGATTATAAAATCCAAGGATAGGAAAATTGTTGAGATTGGCATCAAGGATATAGCCACAGGTAATAGCACTAAATATATAATGAAGGATTTGAGAATAAAAGCACTTCTCAATTCTATTGATATTTTAAATAATTCCAACAGGAAATGATTGATGCCCAGGGTCTTGAATCATTTAAAACAGAGAAGACCAGAGTATACAAGGACATGCTGCTCTTCTTACATTTTGGCTAATAGCCCAAACCCATAAAGATATTTATATGGATAAACCTTACATTAGCATTAATAATACTAGTGTTATTTGGGATTTATGCAACTCATTGCTTCAGAGGAGGAGATCAGGGTATCTTATAGAATAATAATAGGTTATTTTAGAAATATCGTTCCTAATTATCCTTGTAAAAAATTGAATATAGAGATTGTATCTTGTAGTAATTTGTTGATAAGCACTGTGTAACTCATTCTTGTGTTCCTACTGTGAATAGTAATTCATATTCCTGTTGATGAAATTTTGTATGCAAAACTCCCCCTCCCTTTTTTTTTTTAAACCCTACTTTGATAATCAAACCCAGACTTTCAGTCTGAAGACATCCTGAAGTATGTACTACTAGTTCATTGCCTGCCAAACTAGGGGATGAAATGAAAGCAGTAATTATATTGGTGATAAATTTCACACCCTTGGACTTCCATGTGAGAGTATCATAAGAAAGTATAGACAATAAAGGAATTTCTAAAAAGTAGTAATGATGTGTTGACAGTGTTGGATAAATTAGATTCAGGTAGAGAAGAATAGAAACTTAGGCTGGGACTCTCACACTTCCTCAAACTTCCTTGCTAATGAAGATGATAATTATTATACTTTATATTTATACTAGATATGTTAATTTCTCAAGGGCCATGATATGTATTTCCTCATTATGATTTTTTTTCTATAATGTCACTTGAAAGCAAGGTGATTTACCAAAAATGTTAAGAGTTATACTTAGGATTGAAATTCTAGTCTTCTGTTTCATCATTAAATATCTTAATGATAATTTATGAGGGCATCCAAAAATCTTCTCATGATAGCTTCCAAATTGTGTGAGTGAAACATGGGATTTTTACTCTGAACAGTTAAGGCTTTTGGAAGCAAGCAGTCTCAATACCTGTTTGGAATAGAAAAGAAGAGAAAGTTGATATTCTTTTTGTGGTGGGATGGAGAGAAGGCAGAAGGGTTTAAGTGATTTGCCCAGATTCACACAGCTACTAAGTGTCTGAAGCTGAATTTGCGCTCAGGTCTTCCATATTCAAGGGGCAGTGCTCTATAACTGTGCCACCTAGTTATCATTAGAACATTATGCATTGGTAGTTTATTCTTGCTTTGGGGGATTAATACTGAATTTATCATGAGTCAAGTATTTCATGAGGATCTGTGACCTTGAAGTGTATCTAAACTCATCTGAGTAACCTAAGCTCCCAAACTCGGTGTCATCCTCTACTCTTCAGGTTCATTCTGCACTTCATTCTCACTTTAATCTGTTACTGAGGGCTTTCTGTTTTGCCTTTCCAGAATCTCTCTTCTATGTCCCCTTCTCTCCTGAAACAATGCCATCACTGTGATACAAATCTTCATCACCTTATACCTGTACTGCAGCAATAGTTACTTCCTTGTTATCTGGTCCATCCTCCTCACAGCTGCCAAAAGGATTTTCTTAAAGCACTGATATGATCATGTTGTCCTCTTACTCATTAAACTCCAGTTGATGTCTCTAGCCTCCAGGATCAAATATAAAAATCTTCTATTTGATGTTTAAAATCTTCAAAACTGATTCCTTCTTGCCTTTCCAGTCTTTTTATATTTTATTCCTCTGTACATGCTTTATGATTCAGCTACACTTGCCTTCTTGCTGCTGTTCAGATACAATACTACTTTCCTTACTCAGTCTTTTCAGTGGCTGTCTCCATGCCTAAATGCCCTCTGTATTCTTATCTACCCTAGTTTCCTTAAAGACTCCCCTCATAATCCACCTTCTATAGGAAACCTCCCCCCTTTCCTTGTAGTGCCTTTCCTCTGAGAATATCTTTCATTCTGTATTTGTCTTGTAAATCTCTGTATATATTTTGCTTGTTGTCTCTCCCATTAAAATGTCAATTTAGGAACTGTTTTTTCCCTTTTTTCTTTTGCTATTACCCCAGTGCCTAGCACATAATAAGCATGTAAATAAGCACTGTTTCATCATAAATTCTGCAGAATTGTTTTGGATCATTGTAAAATGAGGGAAACCCCCCCAAAAAAACTCCATGTTATCTATCCAAAGGATATATTAATACTTTTACAAAGATCTCCCTAAAAAAGTTTGCCTGGATTTTTTTTTATTAAAAATAGATTGATATCAACATATCCTTTTCCCTTCTTTAAACAGACATCCATTCTATACAACAAAGACTAAGAAAGAAAGAAGGGAAGAAAAGCAGTTCAGCAAAACTTAACAAATTCATCAAACCAAGTCTGAAATTAAGTTGAATGTTCCAAATTGATTCCTCTACCTCTGTAATTTTAACCTTCAGATTATTTAAATGAAATGAGGAAAGATGTTATGTTCATTTATAAGTAAAAACCTAAGGCCTATATAATTGACCATGTTGTTCTCTTCCATTTCTGGAGTCTGATATTTAAAAAGAGAAAGAAAAAGAAAAAGCCAAAAACCTGTAGGGAAAAAAACATTAGCACAAAAGTATGCTTCTAACTGAAGTGAATTAGCTAATGGAGTGATAGCCTCTACTATGACATTCCTTTCTAGTTTCTAAAATAAGATGTCTTTCTTTGACTAAATTGAGGTAGAGTAAAATATGTCCTTTCCTTTTTTTTTTTTTTTTTTTTTTTGAGATTCTATTTGGAGTTATCTTTTTAAATTTTTTTTTTATTTTATAATTATAACTTTTTTTTTGACAGTACATATGCATGAGTAATTTTTTACAACATTATCCCTTGCACTCACTTCTGTTCCGATTTTTCCCTTCCTTCCCTCCACCCCTTCCCCTAGGTGGCAGGCAGTCTTACACAAAACATGTCCTTTTTTTATACTTGTTTTGTCCTTACCATTGTCAAGCCAGATTAAACTAATATATTAAGGTACCAATATATCAAATTTTAACTAAAATAATATTTGATAATAATGAAACATGCATATTAATAGATAAAGTGAAAGTATAAGCATTGTAAATTTTGATACTTTTCCTATTAATTTGGTTCGTTGAAAATCAGGATTTTGTGAAATAATAAAGCAATTACTTTCCAAATAACTAGGCTTTCCCTACTGTAATTCCCTACTTCTCTGAAAGATTGGTCTCTACTTTTAAAATTTAAGAAATATCTTTTTGCTTAAAACTGTATAAGAAAAACTTTAAAATTTTCATTTTATTTTTACTGTTAAACTAAATTCAGTTACACACAAATAAGGCAAAAGACAATAAAATAGAGATACACAATGTCATTAAAAGCAAAATTGTTTGGAATCAAAGTTGATGGCCTTGGTGTTGGCCTTGATTTATCACTTTGTCCCCAACATCCACCACTGCCCTTATCTAATTGTATACTCTTGGTTTTGTGAGGGATAGAAAATCCTATCCAAAAATGGCTACTCAGAGATTAATCATAGAAAAGCAGAATTATTTATTAGAATCTCGAGAAGTGGACCCCATCCTGGTCTGTGAGCCAAATTCATAGCAGGAGGGAGCTACTCCCTTGAAAATGTTCACAACTTTTATACATTTCAGACAAAGAACCTCCAAAATCCCACCCTCCATAGGTTGTGATTGGTCATACGAGTCTGCACCCCCTCCCCCATTTGGTCAGTGGAATGCAACCAACAAGGTGATTTATAGCCTCTTCTTCTTTGGGCAATGGAATGCAGCCTAGGCCTTCACATGACTGGGGCCTATAGGTCTGGTTTACGTTAGCTAGCAGTCTCTGATCAATATGTGCTTAATCTGTAAGTTCTTCACCATATCTTATTGCACACAGTTCCATCTTTGTAGAATCCCTTCTATATGTACCCTTCTGTCCCCTACCATTTGCCTGGTAAAAGCCCTCTCATCTCACACTTGGATTATTGTGAAAGCCTCTGGGCTATTCTTCTTACCCCAAGTCTTTTCCCATCCCAGGATATAACCTGGGCTATCAAAGTGACTGCACAAGATTGGCTACCCCCTTTTCTCCCCAGTAATTTTTCTTGTAATTTCTCAGTAATTTCTAATGGATTAAATCTATCCAATCATATATAAATTCTTTTATAAGAAAAACTTTTAAGTAATCTTTTATCAAATTATGTTTTTGCACATTTGCTAAAGTTTCTCTCAATTTCTATAGTATTAAGTTTCTTGCTAAGAACTGAACAAAAATATTAAAAGAATAAAGAATCAAGTTCAATCAAATTTCAATTCAGTTCAAACAGTTCATTTTGGTTCCTACAATATACAAATGTGTAAAGCATCCTGATAGTGTTATAAAATTAAATAAGATTCCTTGCCCTGAAATAACATAGGGCATGTATGCAAATATTAGTAATAGTGTATATGCAATCCAAGACAAGTACCATAAGAAAGATACAAAAATTACTTTGGGAATGCAGTCATATCTTAGAAACTGTATAGATGTTGGAATGAGCAAAGGGATAAAGAAAGGCTTTTTGGGCTCCCTTTTTCCTGTGTCCCCATATTTGTTATTATGATAAGGATAATTTTTAAAAAATAGCTAGCATTTATATAGAATTTACTATATGCTAGACACTTTTTTCCCTACTTTTGATACTTTATTTTTAAAAATTAATTTTATAATTATAACTTTTTTTTTGATAATAATATGCATGGATAATTTTTTACAACATTATCCCTTGCACTCACTTCTGTTCCAAATTTTCCCCTCTTCCCTTCATTCTCTCCCCTAGTGGCAGGCAGTCCCATACATGTTAAATGTGTTATACTATATCCTAGATACAATACATGTGTGCAGAACTGAATTTCTTGTTGCACAGGAAGAATTGGATTCAGAAGGTAAAAATAACCTGGGAAGAAAAACAAAAATGCAAACAGTTTACACTCATTTCCTTCTCTGGGTGTAGCTGACTCTGTCCATCATTGATCAATTGGAACTGAGTTAGATCTTCTCTTTGTTGAAGATATCCACTTCCATCATTATACATCCTCATACAGTATTATTGTTGAAGTGTATAATAATCTCCTGATTCTGCTCATTTCACTCAGCATCAGTTCATGTAAGTCTCTCCAAGCCTCTCTGTATTCATCCTGCTGGTCATTTCTTTCAGAACAATAATATTCCATAACATTCATATACCACAATTTACCCAACCATTCTCCAATTGATGGGCATGCATTCATTTTCCAGTTTCTAGCCACTACAAAAAGGGCTGTACAATTATTATCCAGAGTACAATTCTGAGAGGTAGATATTACTATTTTCTTTACTTTACAGGCAATAATAACTGAGTGACCTTCTCAGAGTCAGTTAACTAATAAGTGACTGCGCTCGAATTTGAACTCAGGGCTTACAGATTCTCCATTGCATCACAAGGCTTCATTAATGATGATGATGAAGACAACAATGTTGATGTGGCTTGTGTATGCATATAAAACAACACATACTTAAGCTTCTTAGAATTCTGAAAGTTTTAAAGCAAAATGCAATTAAAATCTCATCCCTAATTGTGTTTAAATTACTTTTAAAACAATGGTAAATTCCCATCATAGAACATATATGGCACACAAAGTTTAAGCATTCTTTTGCATTTAAACTTAGCTAGTTACTTGTTGAAGTTAAACAGCTGTGACTTGTTGAAGAAGTAATTTTTTATTATTTTCAATTGTATAATCCATCAGAGAATTAGAGAAAAGATTCTTCTTTCTCACATTTAGTGACTCATAGTCAAAGTCACATGACAGTATAATTTGGTGATATAGCTTTATAAATGTCAGCATATGTGACATTTGCAGACTTGTTCATTGATAATTTGGTTTGGTAGTTAGTATTCAACCACAAATTTTCTAGGTTTTGGAAGTGACAGTGTAACTGCTGAGGATCATTTCTAGTTTAAGCGCTAGGATAGTTATGATTGCAGTAAATTAAAAGAAATAAATTTTGAGTGGGTCATAAAGTAGGAGATCAGATGGTGAGGCAAGAGTAAGAGATGGTATTGGGTGCTGCCTAAGCCTCTTTTATGTCTATGTTTCCTTTCCCATCATTTTGGCTGAAAATATTCTCTGTGTGTTTAAGTTTATGAGTTGAAAGTTCTCCATTCTGAGATATGACTTCTGGAAACTCTTTCTTGTGATCTTTTAATTTTCTCTTTGTGCCCTTTGTCCTTGTTGATCATATCTTCTCTGATCTGATTTTCTTCAGGGATTTTCTGGGCTTGGACTTCTCTTCCCCCTCTTCTCTTTTTCTTCTTTCTTGTCTTCTTCAAGTTCCCTTCAAATTATACTTCTGATAGGACTTGGTGATTGTTTTAGTTTTCTGTTGTATATCTTCCTTGGTGTATTAAACTTTTCTCTTCTTTCTCAGAAATCTTATTTTCTGTGGCATTTTGAGTTCTTCTGTTGGGTATTGACTAACTTTCATCTGTTATTGTTGGATCAAACTTCTTCTGGTGCTCCAAAACTTCCTGGAGGCACTTTTGGTGACCTTCCCGATGTACTAACTTTCATCACCTCCTTCAATTTGGATGTTTGATATGGTGGTAGTTTTAGTCTCTTCATCACCCACACTGCTCTGCGTATTGTCCTCCACCTTTTTACCCACTTATCCTAGTGACTCCTCTTCCCTTTGACGAAGCCTCTTTTGATGGGCTTTATGGTATGTTCTATAGCAGTCTCTTCACTCCTTCTTCCTTATAATCTGCTGAGCATGTCTACAGCTGAGAATAAGTGGGAACTGCTGCCAGATTCAGTGAGGGACTGGCCCTTATGTTTATTTTATTTTCTATATCTTTTTTTTTTTTTTTTTTTTTTTTCTGAGGCTGGGGTTAAGTGACTTGTCCAGAGTCACACAGCTAGGAAGTGTTAAGTGTCTGAGACCAAATTTGAACTCAGGTCCTCCTGAATTCAGGGCTGGTGCTTTATCTACTGCGCCACCTAGCTGCCCCCTATTTTCTATATCTACTTCATCTCTACATCAGTATCTACTTCATTTATGTGTTAAACTTTATCATTTTCCAGTCACATATACTATATCTATTTCACTTCTATATCATATTTCATCTTCCCCAGTGGAATATAAATTTTATGAGAGCAGGGACTGTTTCATTTTTCTCTTTATATTTCTAGCATTTAACAGAATCTGTAGATCATCATAGATATGTAATACATGTTTGTTGGTTACAGAGTTCCTTCCGGTCAAGATTCTATTATTCTGTAGTCACTAATCATGTAATTCAGGAATGTGGTTTGTACGCTATATCTGATTTCAGAAAAATGTTTGACAAAGTTCCTCATGATAACCATGTGTAGTTGCACTTCACTAATTCAAAAGTTTATGATTTTTGTGATTGTGATCAATTTGAGTCCTCTCATTTATATCACAACTACTCCTATACCTTAGGTGACAGTTTTCTCAAGTTGCTGAGAAAAATATAAAAACAAATTTTGACTTGCAGATCAGAGTTCTGAGCCTTTCCAAACTTAAAATACTCATCCATTACCAGGCCCATATTGAAAGCCTTTCCAGCTAAGTAGCATCTGCCAGAGTTTGTGCTCCATAAGTATCCATAGGTTTTTGAGAACACAGAATAACTGTCCCATGAGGTAATTAGATTAGGAAAATGTAATAGCTATAGCTATTCTTTTAGTCTCAGTATGAATGAACACTCACAGCAGAAATTTGTTGCTGAGGCAAAAAGATGAGAATCTTCCAAAAAAAGAATCACTCTAAGTTAACAGCTGGTGACAAGCAAGGAGATTAATCTTTCACGTTTTCCTAATTTTAAATGTAAAGTCTTATACTTGGGTACAAGTAGATGGAAGTGTAAAAAGCAGCTTTTTTCAGTCAGCCAATAAGCATTTATTGAGTGCTAATGTTAAACACTGGGGATTCCAAAAGGGCAAAAGATAGTCCCCGCCTTTAAGGAGTTCACAGTCTAATAAGGTAGATGTCAAGCAAATATATATTTATATACAAGCTATATTCAGGATAAATAGGAAATAATTAACAGAATGAAGGTAATTGAGAGGTGTTAGGAAAGGCTTCTTGTAGAAGGTGGGAGTTTTAATTGGGACTTGAGAAAGCTGGGATGTAGATATGAGAAAAGAGAGCATTCTAGGCATGGGGGAGAGCCAAAAAATTTTCCTAGAATCTGGAGATGTCATATTTTATCCATGGAACAACAAGGAAGCCAGTGTCACTAGATTGAAGAATATGTGGTGGGGACTGTGGCACAAATTTATGAAAGGCTTTGAAAACTAAGTAGATTATTCTGTATTTGATCCTGGAGTTTATTGACTTAGGAGGGTGATGTGACTAGACCTGTGTTTTAGTGAAGCCACCTTGATAGCTGAATGGAGGCTGAACTGAGTAAGGAGAGATTTGAGACAAATCAATTCACCAACAGGCTGTTGTATTGGTCCTGATACTAGATAATGAGAGTCTGTGCCAGAATTGTAACAGTATCAGAAGACAGAAGGAGATACATTGGACACATGTTGCAAAAGTGAAATTACTAGGCCTTGGCAATATTGTATATGGGAGGTGAGAGATAGAAAGGAGTTAAAAATGACCATCTAGCTTGCAAATCTATTCTGAAAATGATCTTGAGGTTTCAGTACTTTATATAAGCAGTGTAATGTCATCAAAAATGTTAAATGTGATCTTGGATTGCATTAAACTTGCAAAAACTGTACTGTGCCCTCCTCAGACTTGACTACTGTGTTCAGTTTTGTGCAACCCTGTTTAAGGCTTAATTTGGAGAGTGCATAAGAATGGAGAAGAGTTCTGAGTACTGATGGTAACCAATTCTTATCTGATACATTTAGCCTGTATGAGAGAAGGCTCAAGGGCAGTGTGATAGTTGGTTTCAAATGGCTGGATGAAGGAATATGTTCTCTTTGCTCCCAGAAGACCAAACCAAGAGCAATAGATAGAAATCATCATGAGGCAAATGTACTCTTGATATCATAAAAGCAGTCCTATTAGAGTAGTCTTAAGTGGAATGAGCGATGTTATGGGTTCTCATTCCGAGAAGCAAAAATTGTACAAGTTTGCCATGTATTGTAATAGGTGTTTTAGATTTGGATTGGATTAGATGATCTTTGAGGTCCCTTCCACCTCTCAGATTCTGTGATTCCCAATAATGGATCAAAATTGGGTCTAGAATAAAATTTTCTCCAGTATTTCCTTTTTGAACATTAAAATTATCTTATAGATAAATCTAGAATTTGTCAATTGCCTGCCCTTAGCATACAGATATTATAGTAAACATCTCTGTATTATACTACTTTGTCAGGTTTGAGATTTGTTCCTTAAATTTAATTTTATTCTTTCTTCTGGTTAAGTGATCTTTAGTATTCTGACACCACTGTGATTTCTTTTTATCACTTCTCCAATCTCCACATTTACTATGCTCTCCCCTGAATTTATTCATATGTACATTTCTTTTTTCCTCAGTGTTACCCCATCCCTGTTATCTGACTTGCTCTTTATTTAAAAGAAAAAGTAAAGTAGTATCATGGTAAAATGGATGTATGACCCATTCACTGCACTTAGGCAGACATTTTAAAAATTCTGCATCTCATATATACTAACTGTGACCTGTTTCAAGCTACTTAATCTCTCAATGACTCAAGAAACTTTATAAGACTATAAATTGCAGAACAATGACAGATATGCATAGAGAGAAGCAATTTTCTCTTATGTTTAGATGGAAAATTTTTTAAAATAACTTTTTATTGACAAAACATATTCATGAGTAATTTTCCAACATTGACTCTTGCAAAAACTTCTGTTCCAACTTTTCCTCTCCTCTCTACCCCCTCCCCTAGATGGTAGATAGTTTCATACATGTTAACTATGTTAAAGTATGTGTTAAATACAGCCTATACATATTTATACAGTTGTCTTGCTACACAAGAAAAATCGGATTTAGAAAGAAGGTTAAAAATAACCTGGGAAGAAAAACAAAAATGCAAGCAAACAATAACAGAAAGAGTGTAAATGCTATGTTGTGATCCACACTCATTTTCCAGTGTTCTTTCACTGGATATAGCTGGTTCTGTTCATTATTGATCAATTGAAACTGATTTGGATCCTCTCATTCTTGAAGATAGCCACTTCCTAGATGGAAAAATTTAAAAATAGCTATATATTTAAAAAATATATTTTACTAGTAAGTCAATCATAAATTTCAGGGCTGTTATTATAGGAAAAAATTGCTTTGTATTAATTAAGCTGCCTCCTTTACTTGCTACTTGTATTTCGTACCTTTGTGTATAGATGTCTGAAAATGAGAATTATTCCTTTAGAACTTACCTGTAGAGGCAGATAGGAATTCAAATCAAGTCTCACATACTAGCTTCATAATTCTGAGCATTATGTACTTGTGCGTTCTCTTTCGTGCTCTCTCTCTGTCTCTTTTTCTGCCTCTCAAATGTTTTATTTTATTCTTTCCCAATTACATGTAAAAACAACTTTTAACATCTTAAAAAAAAAAAACTTTTGAGTTCCAAATTCTTACCCTTTCCTCTTTGCCCCTTGCAACAACAAATAATTTGATGTAGGTTATACATGTGTGATATTTCAAAGTATATTTCAATGTTAGTCATGTTGTGAAAGAAAATAAGACCACCCCCCCAAAAAAATGAAAAAGTGAAAAATAATATGCTTCAATCTTCAATTCAGGCTCTGTCAGTTTTTTCTTTGGAGGTATTTAATATTTTTTTTTTTATTATAAGTCCTTTTGAATTATCTTAGGTCATTGTATTGCTGAGATTAAGTTATATACAGTTGATCATACCATATTGCTGTTACTGTGTATAACATTCTCCTGGTTATATTCATTTCATGTAAGTCTTTCCAGATATTTTTGAAAAATCCCGTTTGTCATTTTTAAATACCAAGACAGTGTTCCATTATAATCATACATTATAATTTGTTCAATCCTTTCCCAGTTGATGGGCATCCCTTCAACTTCCAATTCTTTTCCAACACAAAGAAAATTGAGTAGATCTCTGAAACTGAAACCCAGTTTCATCATCTGTAAAAATAGAGATAATAATAATAACACCTACATTGCAGGGTCATTATGAAGATCAAATATGTTAATATATACAAAGCACTTGTGAACATTAAAGCACAATATAAATTCTAATTCTCTGTGGTATCTGATTGGGAGAATTATTTGAGTATTTTTAGGGATATGGAGCTTTTACTTGTTACCTTGTAGGGACATTATGAGGAAAACACAAAAGCCTTATAGAAACAGCATCTGATGACATCTTTGTAGTGGCTGAAATGTTCTCCCATATTCTGCCTCATCTCTTGGCTTTCTTCAAGATTAGGCTCACATCTCATCTTCTGGGTTTTTCCCAGTTTTAGTCCACTGTGTCGTATCCCCATTCCTCTACCTACAGTACATTTCCTTTGAGAGTACCTCCAATTTATGTGTGTATACATAAATTGATTACATATTTTCCTTTATATCGTAACTCCTTTGAGGATTAGAACTAAGCATTTTGCTTAGAAAACTGAATCTCTTGACAGAAACTTTGCTTTTATAAGTTTTTTGTTTTTGTCGTGGTAGTGGTTGTTTTTTTCTTTCACTAAGAATGAGCTTTCCTACCTTAGAATGAGGAAGTGAAAACAAATTAATGTCTTTAGCTACCTTACACTAGGAAATTTTACTATTCTGATGTTAGCCAATCAACCAGTATAAATAGAGCTCCTTGGACTATAAAAAAGGTCACTCTTTCTAAAATTCTCTTAATTAAAGATGATTTAACCAAACCTTCTCTTTTAAAAGGTAAATGCCTCAGCAAGATTAATTAGACCCTAAAAGATTAAGAATTAGGCTAATCACATTGTTAATTATTTTTTGATGCATAGTAGACAAAAGTTATACTGGTGCTGTGAAAGTTTTTATTTTGGAGAGGGAGATCCAATTTTAGAGTAGAAGGCTACCCTCTAATGCTGCTTATAGAAGAGAGGTATCACCAAATGACAATATTAATAAGCTTCAAAAAGAAACATTGTCCCCAAAATTTTGACATAGGGCTAAGCTCAAATGTTTTGTAAATAATAAAGCAATGATCTCTCTCTTCTTCTTCTTCTTTTTCTTCTCTCACTCACTCTCTCTCTCTCTCTTGTGTGTGTGTGTATATATGTATATATACACACACGCACTACTATATCCTATACTGTATTATATATTATATTATTATGCTACTATATATATATACATATATATGTGCATATATATATATATATATATATATATATATATATATATATATATATAATGTTTGTACACACGCTCATACATATATACACTTGCTTAGTACTTCTCATTGGAAAATTATATAATCTACTAAGTATTCCTAAAAGTAAATCTGATTAGTCAGTTCATTGTAATTTTTATTTAAAGAATGGCAGGTACATAAATATTAAAGAATGTGTTTAAAGTCTAGGATCTACCTATCTTATACTCTCTGCCCCTTGAGAATTCATTCTTCATTGCAGATAATAGGGGCAGTAATGGTAGAATATTACATTTACTGTCAAACACAATCAAATGTGCTGGTGGTTTTGCTGAACTAGGGTTTCTTTCTTTGTTTAAATGCTTGTTTCAAGGGATAGTTTGCTGAATAGAGTAGAAAGGAGATATATTTGGAAATGAATGTAGCATAACAACAAAAGCATCAATAAAATTTTTTAAAAATTAAGTCAAGGAGTCAGCATTATAATGGAGCCTTGCAGATTCTAATACTGTCTGCTCATGTTTTCCTGAAAACAATTTTTATTAAGGAGGTGTAAACTTTTTTTTTTAGCCTTGTAGTCTATTTTTTCTTATTAATAATAGCAAACATTCCTAAAAGCCCTTTAAGGATTGCAGAATGTTTTATGTATTTTACATTAATTGGACCTGATAACACTGTGAGGGTAGGTACTATTATTCTTATTTTACAATTGAGAATACAGAGACTTCTTAAATTCTCAAAGATAAGTAACTTGGCCAGAGTCTGAGGTAGAATTAACTTTAGGTCTTTTTAATTCTAAGTCTAGCCTTCAGTCTATTACAGCATTTATGATGGATTAATAAAAAAGTTTCATTATAATTAGTATAAGAAAGTAACCAATCCTTATCCACAAAATCATACATCCCACATAGTAATTATCCATGTTTGTATAACCTATTGCTGTTTACAAAGTGCTTCTTATAGCAGCACTCTGAAAATAGTTGTTGTGAGTCATCCTCCACTTAAAGATGAAGAAATGATAGAGCTTATGATTTGTCGGGTTCTAAATAGTCAAATTCAGATTCAGTTAGTGCCTTTTCTGCTTAATACTTTGCATGCCCAAAAATCACCCATCCATCCAGAATGGGAAAATATGGATTAGCTTATCAAATAACTATTCTTGTAGATATGACAACCACTCAGAGTGTGCTATATATCATTCTGTTATAAAAGATTTTTCTATTGTCAATTTTTTTTTCATTTACTTATGGCATTTATTGAATGTTTGAGTGAATAAATGAATGAAACGTCATTTGTTAAGTTACTGTATGTTAAGCCTTGTGTTAAGGGTTGGAGACAGACACAAAAAAGCAAAATAATCACAGCACTTAAGAATTATATATCCTTCTAGTCAAGACAACCCACTGATCAGCAAGGAGGGATGTTTTAGACAGGGAATTCACAAAGATAGCTAGTGGAATCATCAAGTAATTGATTTACAGATACTTTCCAGTAATGATCATTTTGATTTGTTTATTGTTCCCAAATGTGGAAAGCTGAAAGTGGAAGAGAAGGGATAGAATAAGAAAGGGATGTTTGGTGGACATAGAATGTGAAGATTGTGTCCAAGAGCAGCCGCTTATTAAGTGTGGATCAGACTTGTTATGGAAAACTCTGATCATAGTGATTTTTGCTTTGTAATGATTTCATAGTAGAAGAGTAGAAACATCTTTGGAAAAAAGATCTGACATAGCTTAGAGAGCTTTGTGAGTGAGGATGTGAAAACTACTGGTTCTCTGAAATCACACTGTATTTGATGATTTCATTGTAAGACAATAAATGAACTCATTGAAGGTGACTTAATGAAACAAGAGGCTTTATCTTGTGGATTTTATAGGGAATGTCACATCTAAGACTACTGTTTAGAAAAGGCCAAGGATAGAAGTAAAACTACAAAAAAACCCACTATAATTCAGTTTCCTTTCCATTAATAATAATAAAGATCCAGGGCCAGAAAGTCAAATCGGAAAAGAGTGTGGATTTTGAAAAACAGATACTAAAGCTTTGAGTGCTTTGGGGAATGCCATCTTTTCAGTGATTTTTTTGGGGTTCCATAAAACAGCTTGTCTTTCTTGCAGTTATTGATATGTTATATTCATGTGAAATTTATTTGTTAATCTTTTTAATTAGGAAGAAAAAGTTGTTTTATTAAAGCTTTTTGTTTTCAAAACATATGCATGGATAATTTTTTAACATTGACCCTTACAAAATCTTGTCTTCCAATTTTTCCCCTTCTTCTCCTCAACCTCTTCCCTAGATGACAAGGAATCCAGTATATGTTAAACATGGTAAAACCATAAGTTAAGTCGAATATAGGCATACATATTTATACAATTATCTTGCTGCACAAGAAAAATCAGATCAAAAAGCCAAGAAAATGAGTAAGAAAATAAAATGCATGCAAATAGTAACAAAAAGAGTGAAAATGCTATGTTGTCATTCATACTCGGTTCCCCCAGTCCTCTCTCTGGGTGTACATGGCTCTCTTCTTCACAAGATCATTGGAACTGGTTTGAATCATCTCATTATTGAAAAGAGCCACGTCCATCATAATTGATCATCGTATAATCTTTTCATTGCCATGTATGATGATCTGGTTCTGCTCACTTCACTTAGCATTAGTTCATGTAAATCTCTTCAGGCCTCTCTAAAATAATCCTGCTGATCGTTTCTTATGGAACAATAATATTCCATAGCATTCATGTGTCATATAACTTAATCAGCCTTTATCCAACTGATGGGCATCCACTCAGTTTCAAGTTTCTTATCACTGCAAAAAGGGCTGCCACAAACATTTTTGTACATGTAATCATTTATAGAAGAAAACTTAATGCTTCATCTCTGTAATTAATTTCTTCCAGAACAAAATTTACTTATAGCATACAGTATTCAAGACAATGGCACTTAATGATTATCTCAACTTCTATATATTTTTTTAGTTTTAAATGCTATGATTCACACCCTGGTAAGCAGACTTTACATCATTAGCTATTAAACATTTATTAATATTGTGTGTCCATCACTATGGTAATACACAAAGAAGGGCAAAAATAGTGTCTGCCCTGGAGCTCACATTTTAATAGCAGAGATAGTATATGAATAATTATGAACAAACTAGAAGCATTTAGAGTAATTTAGAGGTATTATTAGAGAGAAAACATTAACATGAAGGAAGACAAGAAAAGACTTAAAGAAGGATAAGATTTTAGCTGAGACTTAAAGGTAACCAGGGAATCCAGGAAAGGGATGTTTAAAAGATAATTTATGGTGTTAGATCAAAAATCCAGAGAATACTTAGAATTGGATAAGTAGATCTGAGAATCAACAACATAGAGATGATTTTTGAGTTTTTCAATGTAGTTTAACTATTAAATGATATATAATTCCAGAAAATTGTCATACACTTTTGAAACAAGGATGGTTGTTTTTAAAATGCCAAGATGTCACCTTTTCGAGGGCATTATAATAATTTTACCTTTTATTCTTATTCTTTTTCTATTTAATAAGGGCTTAAGAAAGATTAGTTGTAGCTTCTTGGTTGCTCCTATACCAATCTCTTTGATTTTGTGTCAACATTTAACACACTTTGATTTTTTATTGTAAGACTAAGCAACCTGTCCTGTGAATTACATTTCACAATGCCCCAAATTGTATTTAATTTCCTCACTTCTACTTTGACTAGGAGTTCAGGGGAAAGTATATTCTATGGAATAATAGGACAATATTATTGATGGCTATGAAGTCTTAGCCCTTTCAACCATCTTTTTATTAGTCTTGGTAATCAGTTCATCATCACCACTACCACTGTCATCATCATTATTCTCATCACTAAGATTTGTAGAGCACTTGTTCTGAATGCTTTATAATGATTATCTAATTTGATCCTCATAATAACCTTGAGAGGTAGCTACATTTACCTATCTATAAGAAGATGGAGTGCATGTTTCATCATTTTTCCTATGGAATTGTGCTTAGTCCATTGCATTATCCAGAGCTTATAATCCATTCTATTAATATGTGGGCATCTATTCTTTTTTGCCTCAAAAAGAGTAACACATTTTTTTGTATATTCTTAGAGTTAATTTTACTTAGTACCAATCTCTCCCTTCATCTACTATCTCTCTAATTCCCCTATCCCCTTCTCTGTAAGAGTTGACAAATGAAATTATATTCTTAAGCATTTGCTAACTGAAGCAGTTTCTTGGTTGTTTTGCTTTCTCAATGCCAGCAAACTGAAAAATTAAAGCAAACTTACCAGCTAAAATTATTTATGGAATAATTAGAATTGACATGATATCTGTGCTACCTATTTCCCAAATTGTTGGCATCTACAATCCATTTAAATAGATCATTTTGACCTACCAAGGCATAGAAGCTAGGAATGTAAATATAAAAACAGTCATTACAAAAATTAAAATAAAGAAAACTAAATAAATAATGGTGAGGAATTAATTGCTTGTAATTGGACTGTTTCAATAAAGTGAAAATGACAGCAGTACTTTAATTAATTCACTTATTCTATGTTGTGCTATCAAAGGATTACTTTAAAGAGCTAGAAAAAAATTAATTGATTAGAAAAATTATTCATCAAGGTAAAAAGGCCAAGATTCTCAGGGAAAATAATGGGAAAAAAAAAAGAGGGGAATGAAGTTATAGCAGATCTCAAACTATTCTACAAGGCAATAATCATCAAAAATCATTTGGTTTTAAAAATATAATGGTTGATCAGGAATATATTACATACACAATACATGGAAAGAAATGAATTTAGCAACATAGTGTTCTATTATCTCGAAACCACTAACTACTGGAGTGGGGACTTGATATTTGGAAATTAGAAAGCAGTTTTACACAATTAGGCTTATACTATTCCTTTCATTTCCAATTAAAATTTTCAGTTTAAAATATTTCTTAATGTATTGCTGACTCATTGTTTTCTGCTTGACTTACTCTAATTTCCAGGGTATTCTGTTCTTGAGTAAGGTTTTCAGTGAGTTTGTTCTAAGGTGTCATTTTTCCTTGCCATTCTTTTCTCCCTAGCTTTGCCATTCTGTCTCCCTCTTATTTCACTTCCTCCAGGTATTCCTGTAGGATATCCTGTAAGATTTCTTTTTCCCCCTCTGAGGCATTTTTGGTATTTTTTGTGGAGTTACATTATAAGAGCCATACCTCAATAGGTAAATGGTCAAGGATATGAACAAATAGTTCTTAATGGAAGAAATCAAAATAATTAAGTCATATGAAATAGGGCTCCCAATCATTAATAATTAGAGAAATAACAAGTGTAAAACAAAACATCCATGTTTCTATCTCCTACATTCCTCATACTTGTCAAATAAGTAAAGGTGACAAAAAAGGAAAATGGCATTTGTTAGAGGGGCTACAGAAAGATAACTTTACTGATAATATTCTTTTTGGGGGGCAAGGCAGTTGGGGTTAAGTGACTTGTTCAAGGTCACAGTGCTAGTGAGTATTTAAGTGTCTGAAACTGGATTTGAACTCAAGTCCTCCTAAATTCAAGGCTGGTGCTGTTTCCATTGCACCAACTAGCTGCCCCTGCTAACATACTGTTGGTGGTTCTATGAATTAATCTAGCCACTTTGAAAAACAATTTCAGACAGTGCTCTAAAAGTCCCTAAAAAATCTGTATACTCCTTGATCTGGTGATTTCATTACTACATTCATACATTAGATTAATAAAGAAAAAAGGGGAAAGACCCATGGAAACATGTTAACTACTTCCTCATACGGAAAATCTGATGGATGCAATTGTAGAAGGAGACATACATTTTTGAACATGGCCAATATTGGGATTATTATTATTTTTTTACTCTATATTTGTGGTTTTTCTTTTTCTTTCTCTTTCTATGTATTTTTCAAGTGGAAGAGATGGAGCTAGAAGTGGGTAGGGATAGAAAACTCTTTCTCTTACCCCAAGAAAGAAAACAAAAGAAGTCATAGTTACTACATCTTTGAACATTTTCTGTTGAATTTGTTCTGTATTTTTTGAAATAGTAGTAGTTATAATAAGAATACCAAAAGGAAAAAAAAATTATTATTCCTAAATGGACTCACAGGAAAATTCTATCAAAAATTTCAAGAACAATTACTGTCATATATATAACAAATTTTCAGAAATTCAGAAATTAAGCCTTTTACAAGACTGTATAGGACAGACTTAAGTCTTCATATGTAAATCTGGAAAGGATAAAGAACAGGAGAACTGCACACAAATATTAATCAGTTACATTTTATATTTACAGCAGTAATACATTACAATTTACATTCAAAAATGATAAAATCCTCTCAGAAGTTAGTTTAGCTAAGAAAACATCCATTATGACCATATTGCATTTCTACTAGAAGTGTAAGGATGGTTTAATATTAAAAAATAATAAACAATTATTAATATATAAAAGCAAAACATTTCTCCAAATCACATGATTATCTCAACTTTGGCAAAATACAGTGCTTATTTAAACTAAAAACAAAACAAATTCCCCCGCCCCCTCCCTGCAAATTATAATCATAAAGAGATCTTTTTAAAATGTTATTATCTTTAAAACCTAAAATATGTATCAGAAGTCATCTAAGAAGCTTTTTCATTAAAACCTGGCATAAAGTAAGAATACTCACTAACCTTATTATTTGATATAGTTCTTCAAATGCTAGTGATAACACCAAGATTAGGGGGTGAAATGGTATAAAAATAGGCCAAAAAAAAATGTATTCCTATTTGCTGATGAAATGATTTGCTTTAAAAATCCTAAGTATTGACAAAGATATTAATTGAGAATAATAGCTTTAGCAAAACTCAGTCTTTTTTCGTTATAGCCAACTCTTTCTCTCCCCCATTTGGCAGAGATACTGGAGTAGTTTGTTGTTTCTTTCTGTAGCTCATTTTACAAATGAGGAAGCTGAAGTAGAGTTAAGTGACTTGCCTAGATTACTCAGCTAGTAAGAATTTGAGACCAGGGATGTCCACATTGATAATAAGATTGATACATGCTTTGCCAGAACTAGCTCAGTGTTTGGGAGGCTCTAAAGGAAAATATATGAGAGGAGAGTTATTAAATTGACTACTAAATTGAGAGTTTACAGAGCCATTGTGCTGATGTCATTGTTGTATGCCTGTGAAACCTGGACCTTATACCAATGCTATGCCAGGAAACTGAATAGCTTCAATAAGAAGATTCTGAAGATCACCTAGTAGCACGAGATACTAGACACTGAGGTCCTTTTTTGAACTAAACTGTCATGTATTCACTCACACTCAGTGCAGAGACCACAAATCCTTTAGAATGACCATGTTGTTCAAACATCTAATGTACCCTTGCCCACAAGACTATTTTATGGAGAATTCACACAGGAAAAGTGTTTATGTGGTGGTCAGGGAAAAAAACAAAACAATACAGGGACCCTCTCAAGATCTCTCTTAAGAACTTTAGAATCTGCTTGCCATCTAGGGAAAGGGAAAATCTGAAATACAAGGCTATGCAAGGATTAATGTTGAAAAATTATCTGTGCATATGTTTTGAAAATAAAAAGCTTTAAAAATAATATCTATATGTGTGTGTATATCAACTTTAGAATTGCTTTATAACAAGGGAGCCATTGGCTCAGTACCATCAACATGGCATATCCTCATCAGAGAAGGTGCTATGCTCTGTGAGTGAAATAGAATTGAAGTGCTTAGAAGTAATGAGATGCACAAAGTTAGAGAATCCACTCCAAATTTTTCTGGACTATTTGTGACTGTCCTGTGGTAGAGTTTTTTGAGCACATATTGGCCTGATCAGACACAATCAGACATACTGTAACTTGATTCTCACCTACTGTCATTTTGGTTTTCTCTGAGAAGAAAAGACAACCACTACTACTTATTTGAGCTCAGGGAAATGAGTCTTCCTGACTCCCAGGTCAAGTACAGTGCCAGGTCTGGCACTTTATATATTATGCCGCCTAATTGCAGGTATTTCTTTTTTTTTTTTTTTTTTTTTTAAGTTTAAATAAGCACTATTCTTTGTCAAAGGCTTTTAAAAATATATTTGTTTTTTTAAAAACTTTTGAGTTCCAGATTCTCCCCCCCCCCAAATGAGAAGGCACATGTGAAATTATGCAGAACATTCCTTTAAAAGTTATGTTGTGAAAGAGAACATAGATCCCCCCCCCAAAAAAAAAAAAAGAAAAAGAAAATTAAAAAAAAATTATATTTCAATCTGTATTCAGACATAATCAGTTCTTTTTCTGGCCATGGATAGCATTTTTTATCATAAGTTCTTCAGAGTAGTCTTGGATCATTGTGTTACTAGCAAACTCATTCACAGCTGATCATCCCACACTATTGCTATTACTTTGTACATAGTATATTTCACTTTGCTTGAGTTCATGGAGAACTTTCTGGGTTTTTCTGAGAGCATCCTGCTTATTACTTCTTATAGAACAATAATTATTATAATTACAAACCACAGGTTATTCAGCCATTCCCCAATTGACGGGCATACCCTAAATTTCCATTTCTTTGCCCTGAGAAAAGAGCTGTTATAAATTTTTTGTACATGTAGGTCTTGTACTTTAAAAAAAAATTATTTCTTTTGGGGGTTCATGCCTACTAATACTATTATTAGATCAAAGAATATAATATATATGATTTTATAGTCATTAGACTCTGTTCCCTATACATTTGAGAAGTGAAGTGTTCATTAGTTTTCACTATTAATGTTTCTAACTATTTCTTCCCTGTTTATATTCTTTCTCTCCTTTCATCCTATCACTCCTCAAAAGTGTTTTGCTTCTGATCACCCACTTCTCTAATTTGCCTTTTCTTCTATTGCCCTCTATCCTTGTCCTTTGCTGCAGGTACGATAGATTTCTATATCTATATTGAATATCTGTGTTACTTTTTATGTGAACCAATTCTGATGAGAGTTAGGTTTACTCAGAGCCCTTCCTCTTCTCTTCCTCTCCACTGTAAAACTTTTTTCTTGCCTTCTTTTAAGGCTGACAATTTACACCATTCCACCTCTCCCTTTTCCTTTCTTCTGGTACATTCCTCCTTCATCCCTTACTTTAATTTTATTTAGATATTATCCCTTCATATTCCATTCATACCTGTGCCTTTTGTCTATATATACTCTTAACAGCCATAATGAGGAGAATATTCTTATGAATTAGAAGTAGTTATCACCCTCCTGTGTAGTTATATCAACAAGATAAATCTTATAAATCCCTTGTGATTTTGCTTTCTTGATTACCTCCTTATGCTTCTCTTGAGTCCTGAATTTGAAAGTCAAATTCTTTATTCAGTTATGATCTTTTCATCATGAATGCTTGAAAGTTCTCTATTTCATTTCCACTTTTCCCCCTGAAGGATTATGCTCAGTTTTGCCAGGTAGATGATTCTTGGCTGTAATCCTAACTCCATTGCTCTCTGAAATATCACATTTTAAGATCTCTAACTCATTAAAATAGAAGTTGCAGAATCTTATATTATCTTGAATGTTGATCCCTTATAATTGAAGGATGGTTTTATATTTTTCTCCCTTAACTAGGAGTTCCAGAATTTGGCTATAATATTCCTGGAAGTTTTCATCTTGGGATTCTTTCAGGAAATAATCAGTGGTTCTTTCAATTTCTAATTTATCCTCTGGTTCTAGAATATCAGGATGGTTTTCTTGGATAATTTCTTGCAAGGTGAATTTCTAAGTTCTTTTCTTGATTATGACTTTCAGATAAACCAATAATTTTTAAATTATTTGTCCTGGATCTTCTTTCCAAGTCATTTATTTTTCCAGTGAGAGATTTCATATTGTTTTCTATTTATTCATTCTTTTAGTTTTGTTTAGTTGTTTCTTAGATTTCTCATAATGTCTTTAGCTTCCATTTGTTCAATTCTAATTTTTAACAAATTCTTTTTCTCAAAAAGCTTTTGTAACTCCCTTTCCCATTTGGCCAGTTTTGCTTTCTTTGCATTTTCTCTCATTAACTTTTTGTATTTTCTTTTGTACCACTCTCATTTCTCTTTCTAATTTTTCCTCTTTTTCTCTTACATGATTTTCCAAATTCCATTTAAGCCCTTTCATAGCTTGAGACCACTTCTTATTTTTCTTGGAGGCTTTGGATGTAGGAGCTTTGATTTTGTTATCTTCTTTGGAGTGCGTGTGTTTGTCTTCCTTGTCACCATAGTAACTTTTTATGGTCAGAATCTTTTTCTGTTGTTGGCTTATTTTCCCAGCTTATTGCTTGTTTTTTTTTTTTTTTTAACTCTTTGTTAAAGTAGCCTCCATTTCCAGGGTTGAGGGAATAATATCCCAAGTTTAGGGGTTTGTATAGCTGTTTTCAGAGATGCTTTGAGGGACCTAAACACAGGCACTCTTTTTAACCCTGGAACTGTGAGGGCAGTCCCTGCTCCACTGTGGCTTTAAGTTCTAATGTGTTAAAGCAACAGAGTCTTTCCTCAGGGCTAGTAAAGAAATCTTCTGACCAGTTTTATCCCCTTTCTATCTGTGGTCCAAGGCCTCCAGAAGCTGCCACCTCGATCACCACCACTGCTTCATGCTCCTGATTTGATCGTTTCCCAATACCTCCTCACTCTGATGAGACAAATCTTTGCTCCTGGTTTTACAAGTTGTCTTTAGTGCTTATTGGCTGAGAGATCTAGAAACTGCCAGTGCTGCCACTGACCTGCTCCTGGTTTGCTGACATTGGGCTAGGGCTAGGGGTTTGTTGTCCTGGTGTGGCTTGTGCTGAGATTGCTGAACTCCCATCTCTGTGCAACAGACTTTTCCTGCTGATCTTGCAAGTTGTCTTTGGCTGGAAAATTATTCCACTCTATCTTTTTGTGGGTTTTGATTATCTAAAAATTGTTTAGAGTTATTAGTTAAAGGAATTTATAGGTGTTTGAGGGAGCAGTTGGGTGAGTTTCTGCTTTTATTTTGCCTGTCAAATCTTTTTTTCTGCATTAGTTGAAATCATGAGGTTTAGATTTATCAAATATTAGGTTACTTTGCTCATTTGTTTCTCTATATTTTACATAATCTGTACCATTGATCAACTTCTGTATTTCCAATACTAAATTGTTTTTAGCAATTACAATTTTGTCATATATTTTGTAATCTGATACTGCTTTGTCCCCTTCCTTCCCATTTTAAAATTAATTCTCTTAATATTCTTGACTTTTTGTTTATTTTAATGAATTTTGCTATTTTTTCTAACTATAATATAATTTTTGGGTTGTTGGATCAGCATGTCACTGAATAAGTAAATGCATTTAAATTGTATTGTCATTTTTATTATTTTAGTTTAGTCTAACTAAAAACAATTAATATTTTTTAATTGTTTGAATTTCTCTTTATTTGTGGGAAGAATGTTTTGTAATTTTGTGCATATAATTCCCATATGGGAAGAATGTTTTGTAATTTTGTGCATATAATTCCCATATGTGTCTTGGCACGTAGACTTCCAAGTTTTCAAACTGCCCCAAATTATTTAAAATAAAATTTCTTTCTTTCTTCCTGTTTGGTTTTGTGGGCAATATATAGAAATGTTGATGATTTGTGTAAATTTATTTTACATCCTGCAACTTTACTGAGTTGTTAATTATTTTGATAAGTTTAGTTGACTTTCTAGGGGCTGCCTAGCCTTACAGTTATATTTCTGTAAAAAGTAATAATTTTCTTTCCTTATTATCTATCCTTATTCCTTTAATTTATTTTTCTTGCCATTGCGAAAGCTAAGATTTCTGTTATATCACTGAATAGTAATGGTGATAATGGACATCCTTGCTTCATCCCTAATCTTATTGGAAAGGCTTCTAGTTGTTTTTTTTTTTTTTTTGTTTTTTTGTTTTTTTTTTACAAAGTATAGTTTATCATTCCAAATAGCTCTCCAAAATGTTGAATCAGTTGATAACTCCACCAACAGGGTATTAGTATCCTAGTTTTTCCATATCCTCTCTAATATTTGTCATTTTCCTCATCTATCATGTTAGCCAATCTGAAAAGTATGAAGTGCTACATCAGAGTTATTTTAATTTTCATTTCTCTAATCATTAGTGATTTAGAACATTTTTTTCAGATGACTATAGATAACTGATTTTTTTTTAAACTGAAAATTGCTTGTTCATATCTTTTGATCATTTGTCAATTGGGGAATGACTTATATTCTTGTTTTTAATAAAGTTTTTTATTTTCAAAACATATGCACAGATAATTTTTCAACATTGACCCTTGCATAGTATAGGAATTTTTCCTTTTCCCCTCATCCCCTTCCCTAGATGACAAGCAATACAATATATATAATACATGTTAAATCCAATATGTATAAACACATTTATATAATTCTCTTGTTGCATAAGAAAAATCTGGTCAAAAAGGAAAGAAAATGAATAAGAAAACAAAATACAAGTGAACAACATAAAAAAAAAGTGAGGATGTTATGTTGTGATCCTTATTCAGTTCCCACAAACTCTCTATGTTTTGTCACCCCAGCTTGGGGGTTCTAGAAAGCAGGACACAACATTTTACCACAGGCTTCCATTACTAGAAAATCTGAATCCAATTCTTAGGGTCTGCAGACCTCTTTTTGCCGCCTTAGGCTGGGAAAATGATTTATGGTGATTTTTCCTTTGTTTTCCCCATCCCACCTCATTGCCTTTCTGGAAAATTGTTGAGGCCATTTTGTCCTCTTCTTTATCGTCTATCCATTCCTTATCCTCTGTATCTAAAGATTGCTCCAAGTTTACTGAAATGAAGGAAATAGAAATAAGAACTAGTTTGGGTGAAAAAGATATGGAGGATAGTGCACCTTAACATATACTTGGAAATAATTTATCATTGATTGGAGATTCTGAAATTCAGCATTAAAAGGATTTAATATAAATGTAATAGATGAAGCTTCAAGAATCATGAGCTTTTGTAAGGAAAACGAGATCTGTTGAGTAAACAAATGAATCTTTTGTACTATATTTTTGCCTTTTTTTTTTTTTAAAGGGAGGGTGATTTGTCTGAGTTAACTGCCAGCAAAAGTTTGTTCATTTATAGTTTGTCCCAAATATGATCCATGAGGTTCCTTCAGATTATGAAATTCTGTGATTCTATGACTTAAACTTGTGAATGTTTGAAATTTATATACTTTGGTCTGATTTTCTCCTTTTCTCTCCCTTCCCCTCATGATCCTTTTTTGTACAGTTTTGTCTGAATATTGGATTGCAGAACCAGTAGATGTTTGAAAAAGAGACAAATTGCAATTTAACTTAAAATTTCCTAGCTTTTTCTGTTCTAACTTTGCCAGATCTGTTTTGCTTTTAATCTGTAAATCATTCTTAATATATATAAATCGCATTAAGAATGTGGCCTTGCTCATGACCTTATAAATTTGTTTCTCATAAGATATATAACTAAAAAATATATGCTCTGCTTTTTCCATAGGTAAAAATCTCTACACCAATGAATATGTAGCGATCAAACTGGTAAGCAAAATCACTATTTGTGCTTATTTTATTTTGATTTTTATGTGTTATATATGTTTACAGCAGCATGCAGTCAGAAAAATGAATAATGAAGGTTTTCCCCCCCCTTAACAAAATGGAGATAAGAAAAAAAAACAGCAACACTTATCAATACATTTAAAAAGTCTTAAAATATATATATAGGGTCCCACATCTATGCATTTCTCATATCTAGGAATAAGTAAGAAGTAGTATCTTACATCTTTTCTTTGAGTCCCTTCTTGTTCTTTGTAATTTTACATCTGCTTTAGTCGTTTTGTGGTGGTGGTTCTTTTCATTAAATTGTAGAGAGTTTTTAGCTCTGCTTATTCTACTGTATGTCATTTCATATAAGTTTCCAGGCATTTCTGTATTCATCATATTCCTTGTTTCTTTTGTTGTTCAGTTTCAGTTGTGTCCAACTCTTCATGATCCCATTTGGGGTTTTCTTAGCAAAGGTACTACAGTGGTTTGATATTTCCCTTTCCAAATCATTTTATAGATGAAGAAACTTGAGGCAAACATCATTAAGTTATTTGCCCAGGGTTACACCACTAATAAGTGTGTGAGGCCAGATTTAAGGAAGATGAGTCTTGTGTACTTCAGGCCTAGAACTCTAACTCTAACCTAATTGATCTTTTGTTTCTTTTAGGACAGTAATATTCTATTCCATTAAAGGATCGCAATTTTTCTTAGCCATATTGCAGTCAGTAGATTAGTTTCCATTTTGTTTCAGTGATAGAATAACCCATAAAACACATTGTTATAATATCCAGTTTTGTATAAACTTTGGCCAAATTGTCAGTTTCTTTAAAAGTCATAGAATAGACATACAAGTATGAAACATTATAAGGGAGACCTTGCTTCCCAGGTCCACTAAGTGTACGGAGACTTTTCTACCTTGATAAAATCTCAGTTAATGGGATTTTTTTGAAGTAATCTATTCTAACAGTTTTAGTCTTGTAATAAATGTTCATTCAGTTTCTTATTTTAATTTCTTAGTGCCTTCTTAAACACTTCCATTGCAAGGCATTTACTACTTAAAAAGGTGATGTTCCACTCCCCCAAATTTAAAAAAAGTCTTTGTTAAATGGATCTGTCTACACTTGATTCTGACTCTCTTTGGTGAGGTGCAATTAAACATGATGCCTTTACTTCCCTTTTTTCTTCAGCAATTTAAGCATACCCATCTACCTTCTGAAGGTAGTTTAGTGTTAAGAAGGGTATTTTATCTTCTCTGTACTTCTTTTTATAAAACATTTGAAATATTTTTATCCATGGTCTTTAAACAGTAAGCTGTCCCTTTTTGTAATTGTGTAGGAAAATCTGAAGATATAATCAAGTCCTCTTACATAAAGGTAATAACCATTTTAATAGCTGATATTTTAAATAGGCTATAGTTTACAAAGTGTCTTCTACATTTCATTTGATCTTTCTAGTAATCTTTCAGAGTAAGTAATACAATTATATCCCCATTTTATGGTGAAGGAACCAGAGAATTTGTCAATTAACCGAATTCCACACAACTAGTTAAATGATTCAGGCAGGATACCAATGCAAATCATCTGACTACAACTCCATTGGGTTTTCTACCACATTAAATCTACAATTTTAGAGATTGTTTGCTTAATTTTAAGGTTGATCAATGGAAAACTAGATTAAAATAGTTTATAACTTTTTAGTTTTGTGAAATTATCTCCTCCAAGGTTTGCCAAATTTCCCTGTAATTTCAAGAATCTTGTAAGCTTTATTAGGAAAAGGAAGGAATTGATGCCCACAAGGGAGTAGGACCAGAACAGGATTCTTGAGATATTTTAATACTGTTCTTGATTTGTCCTTAGTGAATTACGCTTTGCTCTGCTTAGTGTCTTACTAACATGTGGCCAGGAGAGTAGAAGATAGAAAGGGCAGAAGAGGCCTGTAAATTACTGACTTTTCAGAGATGATTTCAGTAATATACTACATAGCATTTGGGGAACAAATTGTTTTCTTTATTATTATTTTTATTGTGAGCTAATGGATAAAAGGGAATGAAAAGGAAATAGTATATATTCAGACCAAATTCTAATACAATAGACTACAAAGTTACTAAAAGAATTGTTTTGTTTATAAGAATTTGATTATGACGTGTGCTTTATAGTGAATCAAACTATTTAAACAGACTCTCGATTAAGCTCCGTACTTCATTTCTCTTTCCTTTTCAGTCTGTATTCTCTGTAGCTATGAAAATCATCTCCACGTAAGGGCAGAATGACAGAATTTCATGGATCTTTGAAGCCACATAATACAACTTACACTTTTATAAGAATCCTTCCAAGAACATATTATAAAGTGGTGCTCTAGGTTTTATATAAAGCTCAGTGTTTCTTGAAGCATTTAGTTCTACTTTAGAATTAGTTGTCAGGATAATTTTCCTTAGATAAAGCCAAATGTTCTAGGGGGATTCTTAATTAGGTATAGTTTTGAGTGCTTGAAATTCATTCCAAATCTTAAGATTCTGTCATTCATTTTCATCCAGCAAATATGAACATTTATTTGTTTTGAGACACTATGCTGGGCACTGAGGAAACAAAGACAAAAATGACTGTGTTCTTTCACTCAAGGTGCTTTTATATTACTAAGGGATACAACTAGTCACTCAATAAGTAAGTCAATAAATATTTGATAAGCACCCATTATGTGTCAGGCACTGTGCTAAGATATAGTTTACAGAGAACAGTAAAAGACAGTTTCTTCTCTCATGGAACTCACAATTTTAATAGGGGAGACAACATGCAAACAGCAATTTGTAGGCAAACTACATATAGCATAAATAGATAATCAACAGAAGGAAAGCACTTAAATTAAGAGGGATCTGGAAGGACTTCATGTAAAAGGTGAAATTTTAGCTGAGACATGAAAGAAACCTGTAACGAGCTATCGTCTCTAAAAGCTGTCGGATCACTCTCTGGGAAGAGATCTGCTGTGTCTTCTACTCAAATCTCTCAGACAGATTCTTCTTCCTGTAACGAACCGTTGTCTCCAGGCAGTTGCTGTTAACTCTTGTCCTTAGAAGTGACTTCCCTTCCTGCAGAGAGCCCCGTCAAGCCTGATGCAATGCAGAGTCTTTCTTCTTGAATCCTGGCTCTGAATCTCCTCCAGCTCTTATCCTTCTCCAGGCCGATCTGCCCTCTGCGCCCATTGCTGTCTCTTTTTATCCTCCCAGAGAATGGGCGTGGGATAATGCAAGGGCTTCTGGGAAGAACCACCCCAGCCAATGAGCTTGCCCCCTCTATCAAGTCAACCTGAGTTCTCACCTTGTAACTATCCAGACAACCTCAGTTCTCACTTAGTAATCCTAACATCTCCCCCTTTCTTTTGATTTAGAACATAGGACAATCATGACCTTGAAACATAAATCCATCAATATGAGAAGTATTACACATAATTACATAAATGACCTTGAAACATAAATCCATCAATATGGGAAGTATTACAGATAATTACATAAATTACATAAGTACATAGTAACATAGTAACGTAACACATGCTAGAAGTATATAACATAATCATAAATTGAAAATTTATAAATGTCCATAAGTCCATTGTCCATTAGTCTCATCTTGTGTGAGGAAGTCCAATGATTCCTGCTGGTTTTTAAAGTTCTTTAACAGTCTTCTTATTATCCATGCTCTTTCAGTGTCAGATGTTTCTTAGATCTTCTCCTTTATTTTGAGGTCTTTCTCTTTTTCTGTCTCTCTCTGGTGGACAAGGCGAATATGACTCGTTGGCACCCATCTGATTCCTTCTCCTGCTGAAGAAATACAAGCAAACCCTCTCTCCCAGGCATTTAACCTATCTAATTACCTTCTATTTACCACTTTCTAAATCTCTTCTCATCATCTGACAATTACATTGGAGTTGTTTGCACTGGGCATAGCCCTGTTGGTTTAAAAGGCCTGTATTCTCCCCAAGTGTAATCCATTTTTGCAATCTGATTGCCTTTTGACTGACTTATCAGGTAATCCCTTTCTGCCATGTGATTGCTTTTCTGCTGGTTGATCAAATCAGAGTCCTGACCTTCTAAAGGCTCTGTAGGTGTAACATCAGCTGCCATCATGCCCCAAGTCTTTTTTGCCTGGGGCCCTGGATCTGGGCCCCTCATCCTATTTCCCTGAATTAGTTTACACTCTGATGCCCAATGGAGTCCTCTGTTGCATTTTGGACATGGGGTTTTAGGTCTTCTCTCACCCTGTTTCCTCACTGTATCTCCATACCTACACTGAGCTCTTAGATGTCCAATTTTTCCACATTGAAAACATCGCCAAGTTTCTCTAGAAGGTCCTTGCCAGGAGGGACCCTGTCTTTCCACATTCATCATTGTCCGGGTGTAAAAAGCATTTGTTCCCACTGTAGCACAGCGTCTTATGATCTCCTCTAAAGGAGCATCTTTGTCTAATCCCCATATAATTCTTTTGCAAATCTCATTGGCATTTTCCTTAGCCAGATGTCTGGTCATTATTTCTGTAGCTGAATTTTCTCCAATAGTTCTTTTGACAGCAGTTTGCAAACGTCCCACAAAATCTGCAAAAGGTTCATTGGGACCTTGCTGTATTTTAGTGAAAGCCTCTCCACGATCTTTCTGTCCAGGAAGGACACCCCAAGCTTTTATTGCAGCCTTAGCAATTTGTTCATATATTGTCATGGTATAATTAATCTGTTCCGAATTCTCTCCATATTGACCTTCACCAGCTAAGTGCTCAAAAGTGAATTGTGTGTTAACTCCTATTTCCAAATTGCATCTGACTTGAATTTTACATAATTCATGAAATTCTGAAAGCCATAATAAATTTTCTCCAGGTTCCAGGCATATCCTTGCTATGGATTTCCAATCATTTGGGGTTAGGACTTCATAAGACAAACCATCTAGTAACATTTTGACATAAGCTGATGTAGCCCCATAAAGGGTACAACCTTTTTTCAAATCCTTAATTTTATTCAAATCTAAAGGTGCATATCTTCTCCTTTTTTTACCTACAGAGTCAGTATTTTCAATCACAGGATATGCATGTATAAAATCACTTATATCCTGTCCTTCTCTCTTAGCTTTAACCAATGCTTTTTCTAATCTTGTCATAGGCTTAGGCTTCTTCACAGGCAATTCTGTTTGTGTTTCTGCCTCTTCCCCTCTTTCTTCCTCCATCTCTGAAGGTGGGGTTGATGTGGGCCTGTCAATAATCTGTTCTCTAGGCAGGGTTGAAGCTTCTTCAAAAGAATCATACCATAATTCCTCATTTAAATCCTCTTGCTCTAGGGAAAGATCTTGATCTTTCCTTTTTTCCTCACACTTCCTCCTCTGTTCATTTTTAGAA
This sequence comes from Sminthopsis crassicaudata, assembly GCF_048593235.1. Classification (NCBI taxonomy): domain Eukaryota; kingdom Metazoa; phylum Chordata; class Mammalia; order Dasyuromorphia; family Dasyuridae; genus Sminthopsis; species Sminthopsis crassicaudata. The sequence goes on from NC_133618.1 coordinate 541,974,860, forward strand.
CTTTTCCTTCTCCTACAACTTGCTTGATAGTTTAAGGCTAATTGAACTATGTTGTAGATATAAAATACTTCTGCAGAAATTGAACGAGGCCCATTTTTTGCTTGAAATTCTTTCATTTCATATCCCACTAGCTTCCATTTATCTACATCTATCTTTTCTTCCTCTAAGAACCAAGGGGATGTGCGTCTTAATGCAGCCAAGAGTTTAGCAATCTGTACCCAGGTTACAAGTAAACTCTGCTCCTCAATTATGTTGATTATACTCTCTATAGTACCACTCCTGAATGGGGGTGGAGCTGAGGTTGCTTCTGGGGCTGGGGATGAGTCAGGCCGATCTGCCCTCTGCGCCCATTGCTGTCTCTTTTTATCCTCCCAGAGAATGGGCGTGGGATAATGCAAGGGCTTCTGGGAAGAACCACCCCAGCCAATGAGCTTGCCCCCTCTATCAAGTCAACCTGAGTTCTCACCTTGTAACTATCCAGACAACCTCAGTTCTCACTTAGTAATCCTAACAGAAACCAGGAAAACCAGAAGATGGAGATAAGTAGGGAAAACATTCCAGGGATGGGAGACAATCAGATAAAATATCTGATTTAGACCAGATGCCAACTTGCAGCTTTGTCACCTACTGTCCAATTCCAGATCACTGATCTAGAATGTATTGAGAGGATGTCCTTTGCGTAAGAGTGATATTCTTGGTAGTAAGGCTCTCAGCAATGTTTCAAGAAAGGAGGAAGTAGAAAAGCTAGTAGCAGTAGTGTGGCTCAGACCTTACCCTCAAAATACAGTCTTGCTTCTAGCATCAGTCCCAGCATGCAGAGAAATAACTTGGGCAGGAATTCCATTCCAAAGAGAAAAATACAATTTCCCAATCTTTCCCTGAGTTCCTAGAGTAATATAGTGCTCAATAATAATCCAAGAAAATAGCAACAGGATCAGTTCAGATCCTTCCTCTACACATGAAGCAAAATCCAGCATTAATATCAAAGTCAGGAAGTAGGTAGAAGGGTTAGATTAAAAGGGGGAAAAAAGAACCCTACAATGTTGAAATATAATGGTGGCAGGGATGCTTAAAATTCACACATCAAAGAAGGAAATAATTTCAAAACATCCAGAAGCATTGCCTCAGATAGAAAAACAGACTGGATACAAATTCAACTAAAAGTCTGGAAGAGGTAAGGAAGAGTTTAAAGTTTTTATAAATTAAATGAGAGTGTTAAAATAATTGGAAAAGAAATTAATAGCCTCCTTCACAAGATAAAGAACCTTATAATCAAGCAATAAGCTCTCTACAAGTTAAGGTGGACCAAATATAAATCAGTGACTCCGTGAGGCAAAAACTATTAAAACAGAGCCAAAAGATTAAAAATATAGAAAGTGATATAACTTCTGTCATACCAAAAGCAATTGAATTAGAAAACAGATTGAGGTGGGGGAAAACTGAGAATCATTAGATTATCTGACTACTCTGATCAAAACAAAAGCCTATATATCATACTTCAAGAAATCTTAATCTTAAAAGTGCCTAGATCTTTTAGAACCAGAGAGAAAAGTGAAAATAGAACCAATTCTTTAAAGAAACCCTAAAATGAAAACTCTCAAGAATGTCATAATCAAAATCCAGAGCTTATAAATTACTACCCCCCCAAAAAAAATTCTGCAAGTAGCCATAAAGAAAAATATCTTGATCAGATTCACACAAGATTTAGCAGCTACCACTTTGAAGAAGCAGAGAACTTGGAATGTGATGCCAGAAAAGAGATAGGAGCTTATAGCCAAGAATAACTTAATCAATCACTATATTTCTTCAGGGGGAGAAATGTATCTTTAGTGAAATGGAGGACTTCAGAAACATTCTCCATGAAAAGGATGGAGCTTGAAACTTGGAAGTTCAGAATTTAAAACATAAACAATGGTAAATAAACAGGGATAAACTGCTTATTTACTAATATGGGGAAATGATATCTATGTCCTCTCCGAATCATATGGGGTACTGGAGGGAAAATAATGACAGAAGTCTGGGAAATGGTTCTCTTACGTCTTCATGACCTTAAAAGAAGAAGAGAAAGAGAAAAGAAGAATATATTGGGATGGAAAAGGGAAAGGAAAGTTAGGGAGAAATAATCTCACATAATCAGAATGCACAAGTAGTAGAACTTTCACTTTTTTTTTTTTTTTTTTTTGACGATGGGGTTAAATGATTTGCCCAGGGTCACACAGCTAGGACGTGTTAAGTGTCTGAGACCAGATTTGAATTCGGGTCCTCCTGAATTCAAGGCTGGTGCTCTATCCACTGCACCACCTAACTGCCCCCTTTCACTTTCATTTGAACTTGTCAAAGAAAGGAAGAATGCATACATAGAGTTGGATGCAGAAATACATTTCACTGAATAGACATAGGCGGGAAAGAGAAGAAGAGAGGAGGAATTAGAAGGTAGAATTCTAAACAAAATAAACTAAAGATGTAAAAAAAATATTTATCACTTTTTGAGATGAGAGAGAATGGGAATCTGAAGGTGTGCACATCACTTGGGGATTGGCTGAATAAATTGACATATAAATGTGACAGTGTTGTATAAGGAATGATGAAGAACTTTTCAGAAAATCCTGGAATGGCTTGCATGAACAGAGGAGAACAATTTCAGTGTTGACAGTAGCTTGTGAAAGGTAAACAACTTTGAAAGAATAAGGAACATTTTGTCAACAAAATGCTCAGCCACAATACTAGATGATGATGAATCGGGTTCCTATTAAAGAGGCGAAGGATTCAAGGGGCAAAATGAAATATATGTTGGGGGAGGGCAAAATAATGTGGACATTTGTTTTGACTATTCATCCATGGATTTTTTTCTTTTTTTCTTTTGTGATCCTTTGGGTTAGGAACATTAGGGTGGGACGTTGAGAAGACATATTTTTGCTTGAATTAAATAAAATGTTTTATAATAACAGAGAGTGGAGAAAATAAGAGAACTCAGGACAGATTTGGGCATGACCTAAATGAAGATCCAAGAAAGGAGACTAGAAGCAATAGTTATATAGATCTTGAAATAGTCTTGAACATCTAGAGAAAAGAAATTATCAAAGAAGAAGGGGCAATTGATATTTTCAAAGACTGCAGAAGTTAAAGGATGAGAATTGAGAAAAGAATGTCAGACTTGGAAGTTAAAAAATCATTAGTAACTTTGGAGAAAACAGTTTCAATTGAGTGTTGAGATTGGAAACCATACTGTAAAAAGTTAAGACAATGAGAAGAAAAGACATCGAGGCAATTAATTATTGTAGATGACTTTCTCAAGTTGTCTAGCCTCAAAAGAGAGGAAAGAAGTTGGATGATTGCTAATGGAGATCAATGGATTATATGAATGTTTGAAGGAGTATGAGAGAACCATCATGATGATTGCAGCCAGTAGCTAGAGAACAATTGAAGATAAATGAGAAAGTGGGAATGATAGAGGGAATAATCTAATAAAGATGGATGTGATGGGATCACTTGTGCATGTAGAGAAACTTTTACCTCAGATGAGATAACAGTGAAGATAGAGGCATTTGGGGGATGCGATTTTTGAGAAAAAAGCAGGTTTTTCAATTTTTTCATTGAAATATGAGGCAAAGATCTGACCTGAAAGGAGAGAGAATCATATATATATATATATTTATATATATATATGAGGATCAGTGAGTGACGAAAAGGTTTAGAAAAGCTGTTGTGGTGAGTAAGGTAATGAATAAATTAGGGAATGCATAAAAAATCTGCCTTGTTTCTCTGAGGATCCTGTTGAGATTATATAACATATATTAATAGTGGATCCAGTTAACACAATTTTTGCAATTTTCTCCAAATTCCTTCAAAAGCATTTGAGTAAGAGCAAGGGCAGCAAATGGTAGAAATAAGAACTGAGGCTTGGCAGGGTAAAATGGGATAAGGGAAGGGACAGAAAAGAGGAAGGCAAAGAGTTGATGTCGTTCACCAAGGGTTCAAGATGGGGAAAGGAGTGTAGTTATAGCCTCGGAAAGAACTGAGGGGTCCAGAAATTGAAGGTGGCTGAGAAAAGGCCTTTAGATTTAGCAATTGAGAGATTATCAGGAACCTTGTAGAAAGTAGTTTCAATAAAGAATTAAGATAGGAAACCAAATTGCAAGAAGCTTATGAGTGGGAAACAAAGCTAGAAGAGACAGAGACAGCTTTTTCTAGAAATTATTTTGTGAAAGAGGAAAAATATAAGGTCTTGAGGAAGTGCTAAGACAAAAATTGCAAGGGATGGGAAGACCAAGGCCTTTTTATATGGAGTAAGGAGGAGTGAGAAGATTAAAGTGAGATTAAAGGCTAGAGAGAGAGGTGGATCAAGAGAGAGGTGGAAGAAGTTGGAGATGGTGGGATCAAGAGTTGTCATTTCTTCATCAGAAATGAACAAGGAAAAAACAAGTGAAGGATGATATTAAATTAAGATTTTGAAGAAGAGAATTGTGACTTTATGAAGGATAGTGTCTACTTTTTAATTAGAACTAAGAAAGTTCTTTTCTAGCAACCAGAGGAGATAAAAAATTTAAAATTTGTACTGTGGGAGATGTGATAATTATTCAAGGAAGATTTAATTGATAGCTTTCCAATTGAGATTTGATTTCATTTGTAGTGAACCTAGGTTGCACAGTATTGTGACTTTCTTTAGTGATGTTCTGCACTTGAGTAAGATCAGAGAAGGGCAAATGATAAGGGTACCCCAGTCTTGGGTTTTGATAAGGCATAAAGGTCAGTAGGACCAAGAAGCAAGAGGTTCAAGTACAGAGGGAAATGTGTAATTTTTACTAGTAAATTATAAAGTGAGAAAGGAGGAAATTGATGTCAGACAGGAGTGATCTATTCAGAGTGGTGGATCTGGTTCTACGTCTATAAGTCTCATCAAAAATGAAACAAGTCTAGAAGGAGGAAATCTGAGATGGAAAAAAGGGATAGGTAATAGTTATGGTCAGAGGAAGGAATTTGAATTCTGTATCCTGGAGACAACAAGTTGGGATTGTCATGGTCTGGGATGCTAGTGGAAGGTGAGGTTGGGATATTTGAGCTGTTTGCCATGCTTCCCTTACCATCAATAAGTGCTGTTTCTTCATAGAACAATGAGTTTCATAGAACAGATCTAAGACAATATGAGTTAACTTTGTCCCCAGGTGAGGGCAGCCATTTGGTACCCATCTGGGGTCCCTTTGGTCTAAGAGAATATAAAAACAACTTTAGGACTTTGGTGGAGAGTTCTTAAGACTCAAAGAACTGCCTTGCTGATTACTTTTAACCTACTTGCCAGTAGCTTTTACCTGCTTTTATCTTTTTGGACTATTTTTTTAGTACCTTAGAAATTGCTTTTATCTGAGAGTTATTGGATATGTTTTTTATTAAAGAAATTGTTTATCTGAGCCCTTAGGCCTGAGTCATTCCATTGTAATAGATGCGAATTGCTTCTTTGGTGATGATGAAGTCATGGGTGTAAACATCCTTCAAATGTGTCTCAGGGTGAAGGGAGGGTATATATCACAGAAATTGAAAAGACTGATGACCTAAGATATAAAATGAGGAAAATATGATAGCACTTTTTTCAGGTTATTATAAGGTTCAAAAGAGATAATGAACATAGGCTTTTTTGCAAGCTTAAAAGGACTGCATTTCAGGTGTTATTCCACTAAAATATTAGTTTTTACTATGGAAAAGAAAGTTTAAATCCCTTATATAACAAAATATTAATAACATTTTGGTAGCCAAAAAAAAAAAAAAAACCTAGAAAAAAGTGAGTATCCCTCTATTTTTAAATAAATAAATCAGGAAACATTTATTAAGTACCTATGTGCTACACATTGTGCTAAGTACTGAATATACAAAGAAAGGTAAAAAGCCCTGCTCTCATAGAACTTACAGACTAATGAGGAAGACAACATGTTTAAAAACAGAGCAAAATGGAAATAATTTTTAAAAATGGAGGCACAGACGTTAAGGATGATCAGGTAAAGGGTCTTGTAGAATGTAGAATTTTAGCTGGATTTGAAAAGAGCTGAGGAATCCAGGAAATAGAGATGAGGAAGAAGAGCATTGCATTTATGGAGGAACAATCAGTGAAAATGTTTGACATTGGAAGGAGTGTCTTATGTGAGAAAAATGGCAGGGTTTACAATATTATCTGATAGAAGGATGAATTATGGAGAGATTGGCATAAGAATACTGGAAAGGTGTGAGGAAATGAGCAGTTATAAAAAGCTTTGAATGTGAAATGGAGGGTTTATATTTGATTCTGGAGATGATAAAGATCCACTGGAGTTTATTATACATTCATGTAGTACTCAAAAGCTTGTAAAGCCCTATACAAGTGTTACCTCTTTTTATCCTCACAATCACCCTAGGAAGTAGGGATGGTTAAAATCTTCATTTTACAGATGAGGAAATCAAGGCAGACAGCTTAAGTGACTTATCCACAGTTATACAATGAATTTCTGAGTCAAGATTTGAACTCATATTTTTCTGACTCCAAGTCCAATGCTCTATTCCCTACGCTACCAAGCTGGTAAACACTGGTTAAACAAATTGGGGTATTAGAGTGAGATGCAGCTAGGTAGTGCAGTGGTTAGAGTAAAGAACTTAGAGTTGGAAAAATTCAACTTCCTGAGTTCAGAAGCAGCCATAGATACTTATTAATTAGCTGTGTGATCCTGGACCTCAAATTGTTCAGCTGTAAAATGATCTGGAGAAGAAATGGCAAACTATTCCAATATCTTTACCAAGAAAATCCCAAATTGGGTCACAAAGAGATAAACACAACTGAATAATAACAGGGTTAAGGGAGATGGGTAAAGAAAAATGAGGTTAAATATAAAACTTTATATAATTTAGTTAGTTATACAAAATGAATGCAACTAGAATAATGAGAGAATAAAGCAGGTATGAAAATAAAACTCTAGGCACAAGATTTTAAAAATTGTAATCACAGAACCAGGCAATTTTAAGTTAAATTGTTAAAAATGAACTCAAAACAAAAATGATGATGGGGAAATGGCAAGTGATAAACATTATTCTCTGGAACTTTTATTTAAATCTGTACCTGAGTTTCAAAATGTCATCTACCATACCACACTGGAATAATAGGGAACACATTTTGAAACACATATCTTTCTCACAAAATACATTAGCAAATTTTATAGGACATTGATATGGAAAATATGAAGCTAATAGTATTATCTAATAGATAATTGATCAAATCATATGAACATAGAGTTTTTAAAAGAATTGTAAGCATAAAACAGCCATTTTTTTGTTTTGGTTATACATGTACTTTTTTTTCTTTTTTATCTGAGTCTGGGGTTAAGTGACTTGCCCAGGGTTACACAGCTAGGAAGTGTTAAGTGTCTGAGATAGGATTTGAACTCGGGTCCCCCTGAATTCAAGGCTGGTGCTCTATCCACTGCGCCACCTAGCTGCCCCTCACTCTTTTTTTTTTTTTTTTTTTTTTTAAACATATTTCAGTACAAATGATGTTGGGAGAGAAAAATCAGAACAAAAGGTAGAAACCATAAGAGAAAAAAACAGAAGAGGGAAAAAAAAGTGAATATAGCATGTGTTGTTTTATATTCAGTCTCCATAATTCTTTCTCTAGATGCGAATGGCCTTTTCTATCCAAGTTTATTGAGATTTGCTTGGGGTCAGTGAATCGCTGGGAAGAACCAAGTCTGTCATAATCTTGCTCATTGCTCAATCTTGAACAGCCATATTTTTTTAAAGCACCAAATCAGAAACACAAATTAAGGCACATTTAATATTTGATAATATATCCATCAAATTAACAAAGATGAGGAAAATGGGAATATGTTGGAAGGGCAATGAAAAAGCAAGCTCATTCAGTTACTATTGGTGAACCTGTGAATAGCTCCAATTGTTTCACAAAATAATTTGAAAATTTTCAAGAAACCATTACAGGAATCCTTATACTAAGCATATACCTTATATATATATCAAAATCTTAATAGCAACCCTTTTTATGGTAAAGAAAGTTGATTGCTTCTATTTGACAAACCCAAAGATACCAACATTAGGGACAAAAATTCATTATTCGTAAGAAACTGTTGGGAAAACTGGGAATTAGTATGGCAGAAATTAGATATGGACCCACACTTAACACCATATACCAAGATAAGATCAAAATGGGTCCATGATTTAGGCATAAAGAATGAGATCATAAATAGATTAGAGGAACAGAGAATAGTCTACCTCTCAGACCTGTGGAGGAGGAAGGAATTTATGACCAGAGGAGAATTAGAGATCATTATTGATCACAAAATAGAAGAGTTTGATTACATCAAACTAAAAAGTTTCTGTACAAACAATACTAATGCAAACAAGATTAGAAGGGAAGTAACAAATTGGGAAAATATTTTTAAAAGTAAAGGTTGTGACAAAGGTCTCATTTCCAAAATATATAGAGAACTGACCCTGATTTATAGGAAACCAAACCATTCTCCAATTGATAAATGGTCAAGGGATATGAACAGACAATTCTCAGATGATGAAATTGAAACTATTTCCACTCATATGAAAGAGTGTTCCAAATCACTACTGATCAGAGAAATGCAAATTAAGACAACTCTGAGATACCACTACACACCTGTCAGATTGGCTAAAATGACAGGAACAAATAATGATGAATGTTGGAGGGGATGTGGGAAAACTGGGACACTGATACATTGTTGGTGGAGTTGTGAAAGAATCCAGCCATTCTGGAGAGCAATTTGGAACTATGCCCAAAAAGTTGTCAAACTGTGCAGACCCTTTGACCCAGCATTGCTGTTATTGGGATTATATCCCAAAGAAATACTAAAGAGTGGAAAGGGACTTGTATGTGCCAAAATGTTTGTGGCAGCTCATTTTGTTGTAGCTAGAAACTGGAAGTTGAATGGATGCCCATCAATTGGAGAATGGTTGGGTAAATTGTGGTATATGAAAGTTATGGAATATTATTGCTCTGTAAGAAATGACCAGCAGGAGGAATACAGAGAGGCTTGGAGAGACTTAAATCAACTGTTGCTGAGTGAAATGAGCAGAACCAGAAGATCACTATACACTCCAACAGCAATACTGTATGAGGATGTATTCTGATGGAAGTGGAAATCTTCAACATAAAGAAGATCCAACTCATTTCCAGTTGATCAATGATGGACAGAAATAACTATACCCAGAGAAGGAACACTGGGAAGCGAATGTAAATTGTTAGCACTACTGTCTATCTACCCAGGTTACTTATACCTTCGGAAGCTAATAATTAATGTGCAACAAGAAAATGGTATTCACACACATATATTGTATCTAGGTTATATTGTAACACATGTAAAATGTATGGGATTACCTGTCATGGGGGGGGGGAGGGAGTGGAAGGAGGGAGGGGATAATTTGGAAAAATGATTAAAAAAAAAAAAAGAAAGTTGATTGATGTAATAACATAATTTATCACAAAGTTGTGATGATATCAAATAATATTTTAAAGTCCTTTGCATACCTTCAAGGCCCATCTAAATGACTCTTTGAGTTTTGTTCTCTAGGCACTCTGGAACATTACAAACTACAATATGTAAATAGACTTTTTTGGTTTTGTTTTGTTTTATATATTGTAATAGATAAATATTAGCTAACTATCATTCCTTTTTACTTAATTATTTGAAATTTTGCATTTTTCTATCTTATGATAATTTTTAAAGTTGACAGATTTTGGCCAAAGATGGTATATACTATTCATATTTTGAGTATGAAGAATCAGGAGTCAATCTTCCATTGAAAATGGATGCTGATAAATGGCATCTGCTAGAATTTTTATGTAGTTTTGTCTTTTAAGGCATAGGTTTGGCCATGTCACTTCTTTGAAATCATGTAAACTATTTCCATATTAGATATTTTATGTAAGAACACAAAGAAAGGAAGGAAAGAAAGAAAGAAGAAAAATAGCATGCTTCAGACTGTGTTCAGGTGATGCCCATTCTTTCTCTTGAGGAGATAGCCTTTTTCATCATAAGTATTTTGGGATTGTCTTGGATCATTATATTACTGAGAATTGCTGTTATTATGTACAGTATACCCCTGATTCTGCTCACTTCACTTATTATCAGTTCATTTGTCTTTCCAGTGTTTTCTGAAATCATTCTATTTGTCATTTCTTATAGTACAATAATATTCTATTTCTCCAGTATGTTTCTATTTACTTGACAATTATATGTAGCCCATTATTAAATAATGATCTCCTAATTTTGAGTTAGGCCAAAAAAAAGGTGACTAAAGTCTCCATGACCATATTTGTGATCTAAGAAAATATTTGACAGAAAGCTAGGCTTCCATCTACACTATAGAATTTATAGTGGTACTTAGTGAAATAGCAAAGACGTGGAAATAAGGTACTTGACCATTAATTGAAGACTGGAAAAACAAATTTTGGTATGTTAATGTCCTGGAATATTACTGTGTTTAAGAAGGGACAAATAGAGATGTATTGAAAGACTTATGTGAACTGATCCAATAATAGTGAAGTAAACAGAGCCAATAAAACACTGTATACAGTGACTAATAATGTGAATGAAAAGAATGACCATAAAACAATCAAAAGTGAATGTTTCAAATTATAGACAAACAACTTTTTTCCTTAGCATATTATCTTCCTTGTTTTTGTTGACATTTAATGTTTCATGAAACATTTTTTTATTTTTATTTTTCAACTCTCATCTGATGAGTTGAAGGTGACCAGTCATCATTCTTACTAGAAAGAGGAAGGAGAAAAATAGTTTTCAGTTTTATGCCCTTTCACTTTCCAATACCCATCCAGGGATTCAAAGATAGAAGACAGTGTATAGATGAACAATTGATTAATTCTATCCTGGAAAAGGAGGAAATTGAAACCCTAATTGAAAACCTATCTTTTGGGGTCATTGTTCTCCATATAATTTCCCCCCTGCCTAGATCATATATTGCACAAGTAACCTGCATAAATTAGCACCTATTTACAAAGATAATTTTATTAATATTGACAATAAGTGATTGACATCTATTTTATATTTTCATTTCTCTGAATTTTATTTTGCTTTGTATTGCAAAATGTGTACTTTTAAAAAAATTTGCTTTATATTGCTTTTTATTTGTATTGTCCAAAATGAAAAGCATCTGGGTTAGAATGTGTTTCAGTATGTTCTTTCTCTAAGGAGTCTTGACTAAACTAGCTGTGAGAAACATTGTTTTCATCTTTACCTTCTCTCTTTCTTACTATTAAGGAATGAGAACAGTAATTTAATCCATGTTAAAGCAAAATTTTCCTTGAACTTTACAGCCTGTAAGGTAGTTGTCTGGTGTCAGTTTAGATTTTCAACAGGATGTGTTTGACAGGCCTGTCATTTTGGAAAATGACCAGACTCCTATTTGAAATACAATTAGCATCTGGCACAAAATATGTACTTGAGGGACTGCTTCTGCTATTTTTGTTCCATTTTACTGGTCTTATCATTGTGTATGTTTTCTAAGGGGTCTGCAGTAGAAGTACTCTTATCAATTGTATATCTGCTTTATCACTACAACCTTTTTTAATTCACATAGGTCTTGTTAGCTGTGAAATAAATATGCACAATTTTTCCTATTCAAATCTGTTCTGGAAAACTACTTTGATAGTTCAATTGGCTGAACATTCCATGACCATCTGTTCAGAAATATTGGCTATACAAACCAGGTCCCATAATCTGTTTTGAGCTGTTTTATATTCCAGCTGTAAATTCATTTTTAACTGTGGATACCTTAAAGATTCTTGCTTTTTGCTTTTTTTATACTCTTAGTGAAATCAGACTGAATGTTTCCTACTAAAATTTTCCAGATATGAATAAAAGTAGATTATTCTTTCTTTGTATGAGTAACAGAAATATATTGTTGGTTATAATATTCTATATTCTGAATTCATTATCCCAAGAAAATAATTTTAAAAACAAACAGGTTTTTCCTCCAATGGTAAAAAAAAACCAACAACAAACTTAATCAACAACAGTATTATAACAAAAGCTAGAAACAAATTGTTTACAATGATAGGAGAATGTTACCAAAAGTTTGGTATTCATATGTCATGGAATAGTTCCCTTAAGAAACAATGACTAAAAAGACTTATACGGATTGATAAAGAATCAAAAGAATAATAAACACAGTGCCTACAACAATATAAATGAAAATATCATCATAAGATAATAAAAAATTCAGAGCAGTTTTATTTCTGGGATCTTCAGAGTTCTCAGTTGGAGATATTTAAAAGTATTTTAAATATTTCTACAACCTGAACTCTTCAACAACCTTTTCTATCAGTGACTTATTGAAATTTAGTATGTAGTCATATTTTCTAAGGCATAGGTTTGGCACATGTCACTTCTTTGAAATTATGTAAACCATTTCCATATTAGATATTTTATGCAAGAACACTAAGAAATGAAGGAAGGGAGGAAAGAAGAAAAATAGCAAGGAAGGAAAGACTAGAAGGAATTTTAGACTTAGATTAGAATTTAATGTCTTAATTGAAAAGTTTGTTTAAGATCTGAAAAATATTTTTATATAATATAGTTCATCTTTTATTTACTTATGCAAAAAGAAGAAAGTATAGTTGAAATTTATCTTCAATCTATTGTATGAAATCGAAAAACTTTTATATGAATAAAATCATATCAAGTACAATAAAGGAAGCTGCTGGGGAGAATTTTACCTATCATATACCTTTTTTTTAAAATAGCTTTTTACTGACAGAACATATATATGGGTAATTTTTCAACATTGTCCCTTGTACTCACTTCTGTTCCAATTTTTCCCTTCCCTCCCTCCACCCCCCAACCCCTAAGATGCCAGGCAGTCTCATAAATGTTAAGCATGTTAAAGTATATCTTAAATATAATATACGTGTATAGATCCATACAGTTCTCTTGTTGCACAAGAAAAATTTGATTCAGAAGGCAAAAATAATCTGGGAAGAAAAATAAAAATGCAAGTAGTCCACATTCAATTCCCAGTGTTCTTTCTCTGGGTGTAGCTGATTCTGTCCATCATTGATCAATTGGAACTGAACTGGATCTTCTTATTGTCGAAGATATCCACATCCATCAGAATATATCCTCATATAGTATTGTTATCATATATCTTTGATAAGGATCTAATATCCAAGATATAAATGAAACTAAGAAATATGATGAGAAGGCATCCATTAATGGGTAAATTGTCAGAAAGCATATACTAACAGTTCTCAGAAGAACTGCAAATGATAATCATATTAAAAAATAAAAGAAAAGTAAATCAAAACAACTGAAGTTTTAGCTTATATGCAGCAAATTGACAAAAATGGTGAAAAATAGGAATAGACTGTTAAAGGGATATAGAAAAGAAGCATAATAATAAAAGTTTGGAGTTACGATTTCAGTCAATATTTCTGAAAAAGCAAATTTAAATTTGGACAAGAAACTGCCTTAAGTACTCATATCCTCAGACTCAAAGATCCATTGCTAGATCTGTATCCCAAGGAAGTTAAAGATAGAAAGATGCTATAGGTGCAATATTGAAATATTTGTAGTAGCAAAAACAAAATAGTGCTATATCGATGTAATGGAATATTTTTCTGCTATAAGAATCAGTAAGTATGATAAAGACAGAAGCATGGGAAGATTTATATGAACTGATGTAGATTGAATAAGGCAAAATCAGGAAAACAAAATACATAATGACTACAACAATCTAAATGGAAAGTTAAACTGCCAAAGAAAAATAACTACCAAAACTGGGCCTTATGTAATTATAATGATCAAATCTGGACTCAAAAAAGAAATTAAAAAACACAAATATCACTGCCAGAGATATGGCAGGAACTATGAATAAAAATCAGTGCATATATTGTCAAATTCACTTTTGCTGAATAATCTTTTCTTTTATTCTTTGTATAAGGAATATTATTCTAAAGGTAGGGTCAGAGGCACACACATATGTATATATGTGTATGTGTGTATATTTTATATATATGTGTGTGTGTATAGATAGTATTTTATCTTTTCCAATTACATGTAATGATAGTTTTCATCATTCTTTTTTTTTTTAAATTAAATTTTGCGTTATAAATTTTCTCTTTCACCTACTTATCCTCCCCAAGTTGACAAGCAATCTGAGTATTTGTGTGTGTGTGTGTGTGTGTGTGTGTGTGTGTGTGTGTGTGTGTGTGTGTGTATATATATATATATATATATATATATGCGCATCCATTCTGTCATATGAACATATTTCCATATCAGTCATATTTTGAAAGAAGAAACAGAACAAAAGGGAAAAGATGCAAAAAAGTTTTAAAAAGGTGAAAATAGTATGATTAATCTGCCTTCAGAGCTGCTTTTCAGGGTCCATATAGTTCTTTCTCTGGCTCTGGATCTGGATAGCAATTTTTTGTCACAAGTCCCCTGGATCATTGTATTGCTGAGCAGAGCTAAGTTAGTCATAGTTCATCATCATACAGTATTGTTGATGTTGAGTACAATGTTCTCCTGATTCTGCTCACTTCACTTAGCTTCAGTTCATGTTAAGTGTTCCTAGGTTTTTCTGATATCTGCCTGCTCATCATTTCTTATAACACAATAGTATTCCATTACATCTATCTACTACAACTTGTTTAACCATTCCCCACTTATTGGACACTCCCTAAATTTCCAATTCTTTGCTACTGCAAAAAAAAAAAAATCTACTACAAATATTTTTATACATATATATGCTTTCCTTTTTTTTTTTTTTTTTTTTTTTTTTTTTTAAGTGGTTTCTTTGGAATACAGACCTAGTAATGATAAGAACAAAGAGTGTGCAAAGTTTGATTGCTTTTTGGACATATTTCCAAATTGTTCTCCACAAGGGTTAGATCAATTCACTATCAGTATATTAGTGTATATTAACAGTATGTTAATGTCCCAGTTTTCCCCACATCTTCTCCAGTGTTTATCATTTTCCTTTTCTGCCTTATTAGCCAATCTAACAGTTGTGAAGTGGTATCTCAGAGTTGTGTTAATTTGCATTCTCTAATGAATTAGAATATTTTTTCGTATGACTAGAGATAGCTTTAATTTCTTCTAAAACCTATCTGTTCATATCCTGTGACCATTTATCAATTGAGGAATGATTTAACATTCTTATATATTTGACTTAGTTCTTTATATATTTGAAAAGGGAGGCCTTTATTCGAAGCACTTGCTGTAAAACTTGTTTTCCATCTTTCTGCTTTCTCTCTAATCTTGGTTGCATTGGTTTTGTTTATGCAAAAACTTTTTAATTTAATATAATCAAAGTTATCCATTTTGCATTTCATAATGTTCTCTCTCTTATCTCTTGTTTCATCATAAAGTCTTCCCTTTTCTATAGTTCTGAAAGGTAAATTATTTCTTGCTCTTTTAATTTGCTTATGCTATTACCTTTTATGTCTAAATCATGTACTCATTTCAACCGTATCTTGGTATATGATATGAGATGTTGGTCTATGCCATCCTATTTTCCACTTTCCCTAGCAGTTTTTGCATATAGTGAGTTCTTATTCCTAGAAGCTGGAGTCTTTGTGTTTATCTTTCAAACACTAGATAACTATAGTTATTTACTACTGATCCCACCCTGCTATTTCTTCGCCAATAGTTTTGATGATTGCTGCTTTATCATACAGTTTTAAATCTGGTACTGCTTGGAGAGGCACATATATTCTAAAAGTAAACTAAGAAAAAACAAACAAAAAAATTAATAAAGCTTTTTAAAAAAACAGAATTATTTGCTTTTGTTTTTTTTAATAGTATGATGGAAAAATATTTTACTTCTGTTTAAATATGACCATAAATTTTCTTCTTGGGTTGTAGGAACCAATAAAATCACGTGCCCCACAGCTTCATTTAGAGTACAGGTTTTACAAACAGCTCGGCAATGCAGGTAAGTCAGGCTTTTCTCTTTCTAGAATATGCCTTAGCAGGAAGCTCCATATTATATCAAATGTACTTTATTTTATACCTGTATTCAACCAGTCTTCACTTGTTGCTTTCCAAACAAAGAGGTGATTGAATATTGTCTTCTGAAATTATCATTTCATGGATCTTCCTTAATGTAATATTGTACCCTTTCGACATGTCTTTTGTGTGTTTCTGGACAATGGAGTAGTAATTTTTAAAGTCTCTTCATACTTATAACAAGAAGGTGCTGTGAATTACAATTCACTGTATTCACCCTTTCTGGAAAGGATAGTTATTTTAAAGACTTTCCAGAATGCCCAATACTTTGGCACTTTGATGTTCTAATTTACTTGCAACTAATTCCACTTGATGCTCTTTGAGGATCAATTTATCATTTCAAGGCAAGAAGCATAAAATTTTAACCTGGTAACTTTCATTTATTTAAATGATTTGCAATGATTCCCTGACTCATATTTTCTTCTTAAAAATAGCATAATCCTGGCCACTTTAATACTCTTTAGTAAGTGTGACCTTCCTTCAAATCATTTTTGTGTCTGAATTGTAAAGTTTTTGATTTAGGAATTCAGCACTGCAGATACCACCAGTGCTGTAAGTTTCTCCTGGGAATGTTGAATCCTTTAGATGCTACCTTTTGTATCTAAGTGAAATTTTGTTACAAATTGTGTTTTTTCACAGTAATGATATTGCCAAAATGACTGAAACATGGTTTATATAAAGTTCAAATGCCGATGGAATATCTTAGAAATACCGTTTCATACTAAAGAGCGGAAAGAGACATATATGTGCCAAAATGTTTGTGGCAGCTCTTTTTGTTGTGGCTAGAAACTGGAAGATGAATGGATGTCCATCAGTTGGAGAATGGTTGGGTAAATTGTGGTATATGAAGGTTATGGAATATTATTGCTCTGTAAGAAATGACCAGCAGGAGGAATACAGAGAGGCCTGGAGAGACTTAAATCAACTGATGCTGAGTGAAATGAGCAGAACCAGAAGATCACTGTATACTTCAACAACAATACTGTATGAGGATGTATTCTGATGGAAGTGGAAATCTTCAACATAAAGAAGATCCAACTCACTTCCAGTTGATCAATGATGGACAGAGGTAGCTACACCCAGAGAAGAAACACTGGGAAGTGAATGTAAATTGTTAGCACTAATATCTGTCTGCCCAGGTTGCATGTACCTTCTGATTCTAATGTTTATTGTGCAACAAGAAAATGGTATTCACACACATGTATTGTACCTAGACTATATTGTAACACATGTAAAATGTATGGGATTGCCTGTCATCGGGGGGAGGGAGGGGGGGTAATTTGGAAAAATGAATACAAAAAAAAAAAAAATCACGTTGGCAGATGAGGGGAAGATGGATTACAATGGAAAAGACCTATCTGATAGGATGTTATTTCATATCATTGCATGTTCACTTTGAGGGAAGAGACCTAAGTAGCATAAAATGAAGTAAAAAAAAAAAAAGATAAGTCGTATGTGACATATTCTTTTATCATCTGACCAAGAAGCTCTAAGTTCCTCAAATAAAAATCTAAAGAGGACAATAAAGCTGCATTTCTCCTAGTAAAAAAAAAAAAAAAAAAAAATACCGTTTCAAAAAAAAAATTTAAAAAATCAAACTAATAGTAAAGATTCACAGCTTCAAATATTTTTCATATTATATTGTTTAGAAAAATGTCTATCTTGGTTATATTTGCCTTGTCCATAATCAAATTTACCTCTATCTACCTTTACTGTCTCTTGATAACTTCATCAGCTTTCCTACATTTTATTATCATCTCAATGCAGAATGATTCTTAGTTTGAGTTATTCATGTTTCATCTCTTTCCTGAGCTGTAATATGCTGTCATTATCTGCCAGTAAAACATTTTGAACTGCATGTTCTAAACACTTGAAAATTTTCTTCTACCATACACATTATTAATTTCCCTATTCTTTTGAATCAATATTCAGTAAGTTAAGTTCACATTCTTATACATTTGTTTTACAATTATTTGAATACTTCTAAGAATGTAGTTTTATTTATTGTGACAATTCTCTATTACATAACATGAAGAGAATTTATGTTGCAATGAGGCTTATTTTTTCCCTTCTTCCTTGTGGCTCTGTTTACCTCTTTTAACTTTTAAACTTTTTCCCTCTAGGAATGAAAATGCTTTTTATTTTATTTTTAGAATTAAAAGAATTGATTTGACCTCTTATTTTACTTAGTCCCATATATCTAGTAAGTCAATCCTGCCTTTGCATTATTCCTCACATCCATCCCTTTCTCTACGTATATATGTTCACTATCTTCTCTCAGGCTCAAGAGTTGTTCAATAGCCTCCTAATTGGTTTCCTTCCCCACATTTATCCTATTTCTGATCTATTCTCCACATAATTGTCAAAGTGATATTCTTAAACATAGGGTCTCCTCAGTATGCTCAAGTGGCTCTCTCTTACTGTTAAGATTCAATACCAGACCTTCAGGACCTTATTCTAACCATCTTTTTCATCTGTAATGTATAGCATGCTCTTGGAACTCTGCAATGTAATCAAAATGGCCTTTTTACTATTGCTCACTCACACTTGGCTTTGCCTCCCAGTCCAGAATACCACATTCCTTCTTCTCCCCTTTTCTCTTCCCTTACTTCCCCCCGCTTCTTAGAAACTCTAGTTTCCTTTAAAGCTCAGCTGTACCATTTACAAAACCCTTTTCCTGTTTTCCCCTCACCCCTCAAAGCCTTCAGCTACTCATTCCTTCTCTCAAAATGCTCTTTGTTTACTTATTTTATGTATTATAAATATATATATATATGTATATTAATGGATGGGTTTTCTCTCCTCATATAATGTTCTTGAGGACAAGTATGATTTCATCTTTACTTGGGGGTTTTTAGTACCACAACACTCATAGTATCTAATATGTAGGTCTTTGTTGGGACCTTAAAGTATCATTGAGGCTAACACCTTCATTTTGTAGCTGAACAGGATCTAAAGAAGTGAAGTAATTTGGAAAAGATCACACTGGGGAAGTAAATGTTAGAGGTAGAATTCAAAGCAGGACCTCTGACTCCAGAACCAGTGCATTTGCCATTTCATTTGGTTGCTACCATAAGCTCATCATATTCTTTTAAGTCTATCTTTAGATATCTCTTTGATTCTGCTCTCTGCTAGTACTTTTTAATGTTGATCTGCTTTGTTACCTTGTGTTTACTTGTATTTGAATATATTGTATCCCTCAGTGGAATGTATTCTCCTTGCGGACAGATACTATTTTGTTTTTGTCTTTGTATATAATCTATGCCCATCACAGCGCATGATAAGTCCTTAATGAATGTATGTTGAATTGAATTAAATATTCCTCTCATAATGTATTGATCATGATAATAATAGATAGAAGAGCCCCAAATTATAGATAAATGAGGAAGTTGAAATGAATAGTATTTTATATTGCTGTATAATTCCTAGTATTTTGCCTTTTCTGTCATGGTAGGCTCTCTGTCAGTATTTATTAGCTGTGTAATTGATTATATATTCTTAAGTGCGAGGGACCTTTTGGGTTCTCCGGTTGAGGTTATCTAAGTATGTGGCATTGTCCTAGACATTTAGCCTCAAATACACATTTTAATGTGAGTCCTGTCTTTCCAAAGGTATCTAAAATACTTTGTTATATGTTTTGAAACATTTGTTAGATTGCTTCTGGTATCTTTAAATTTCTTGGTAATAATAACTATGCTGAGCTCAGCTAATGAAGCCAAACTGAGATAGACCTCAGAATATAAAGCATGGTGAGCTAAGGCAACTTGGGAAAGTTAGGCTTGTTTGGTGGGTTTGATCTCTGACCTCATTCTATGTCTCAGAGCAAAACCAAATCACTTAAAATTGATAGCCTCCATTCAGCAAGGAGAAAGAATCTCATGAATGTACTCTGTATGGAGAATAAGAGATTACCTATAGTATACTAATTTCTTTGATGCTCCATGGAACCATGAGAAGGCACTGACAAGTACAATTTGGGCAGAATTGGAGCTGTAGACTCTTGGAAGATGGGGAAGACCCTGAAGTAATACTCAGATCACTTAAGTGAGAAGATTTCAAGTCAGTAAATCTTTTATAGCTATATATTGTGTGGGTTAGTTTCTATCATGGTAGGATATTTTATTACTCTGATGGATCTTTGATCTCGATGTAGACATTCCCTCCAGTGATGTCTTCTCATTTGTTACTAGCCCATATCCTTTTGTAAATAATAGTGTCTATTGGGTGTTTGGGAGGACGTTAAAGGGATAGGCAATGTCTTCTAGCTATCTTTTCATTATATGATTATCATTGAAATATACAGGCTAATAATTATCTGTCATTCTTGCTAAATGACTGGCTTTGATCTCCTTTTTCAGGCACACATCTTTTTGCTCTCTGTCACATTTCCCATATAGTTTATTGTTGATATATTTTAGTGTATGTCTATCAGTAATGTGTCTTTCCATTGTTTTTGTGTAATCTTCAACTTTTAATACTTCTAAGAATGTGGTATTTTAAAATTCACAGGTATATAGCATTGCTGTAAGGATTTTTAAAAAATAATCTTTATTGTTCTTTTGGTTATACATCTCATTATTTTACCGCATATCCCAACTAGAAAGATGTCCTATATAACAAATGTTTTTTTTAAAAAGAAAAGACAAAGAACCTTCCCCAGCAAAACTATTCAATACATACAAAGAAAAATCTGAAAATACATGCAGTGTCCCATCCTGTAGACCTCCCACCTCTATAGGGAAGTAGGAGGAGATGACTTCTTTTTTTTTTTTCTTTGGGCCCATGCTTATTTTTTATAATTTTGCAGTGTTAATTTTGATTGTGTTGTGCTTTTTTGTTTTTTTCCACTTTTGTAGTCATTTTGTATATTAATTTCTTGGCTTAGCTTACTTGACTTTCTTTATATCAGTTTAGGTTAAGTCTTTCCATGATTTTCTAGTTATTATATTCATTTGAAGAATATCTATGTTAAAACTCTTCACTTTTCTGAAGAGGAGAAATCCTGTTTTGGAACACAACATATAACCTTAGATTGTTTTCAGTATTTTGGTTAGTTTCACTGAACTTTTTTTTCTCTTTTATATTCTTCATTATAAGGCATGAGGAGAATACAATGGGACAAATATAGGTATATAAAAACAAAGATGTCAAAAAAATTTTTTTAGATGTATCACATTTCTCAAGGTATAAGATTACTTTACAATGTTCCTAAAGCAATCCAACCTACTCTTTCTTTTCCTATTCATTTCCAGGCTTAGTTCATTGTCCATTCGATTACATTTCATAGCCTGGAGAATATAACTGCTTCATCTATTTGTTAAGCCAAATTCTTGTTGTTACTATAAATTTTTATTTAGTAGTCTTTGCACAGTGTTTCAGTCTTGCTGCAATTACTGTAGTATTATATTGAGAACAATTGGAGTACCTCACCAAGTTTATTTATTTATTTTTATTTATTTTTTTTTTTTTTGGAGGCTGGGGTTAAGTGACTTGCCCAGGGTCACACAGCTAGGAAGTGTTAAGTGTCTGAGATCGGATTCGAACTCGGGTCCTCCTGAATTCAAGGCTGGTGCTCTATCCACTCCGCCACCTAGCTGCCCCTCCTCACCTAGTTTAGAGACTCTCTTTTTCATATGTACTTTGCATTGGTCATTCTCCACAACAGTGGTAAACATCTTTCAGAAGAATATTTATCCTTGTTTTATGCTTTATTTGATATCCTTAGTCAGTGGCTGAAACAATATTATCCCTGTTATATCTTTTAAGTGATGATCTGATGATCTGATATGATTTTTAAGCTATACATGAAAGATACCTTATTGGAACTTAGAAGATATCTTTAAGATTCTTCTTCTTCTTCTTCTTCTTCTTCTTCTTCTTCTTCTTCTTCTTCTTCTTCTTCTTCTTCTTCTTCTTCTTCTTCTTCTTCTTCTTCTTCTTCTTCTTCTTCTTCTTCGCTGAATTAGGTGGGAGTGTTTTTTGTTTTGTTTTGTTCTTTTAATACTGAACTAATCATAGTGGAGTCATATTTTCTAAACCTTTCATTCAGTGTTGTGACTATAAGGTATAGTCTGCTGTATACTAGTACTGTCTGTGAAAGCCTGACTATCCCCTTCTTAATCTTTCATGAAGGAGATCCTTGATATGTATATGTTATTTTCATAAAGATTTTATATAGTTGTATAAGTATTCATATAAAATGTTAATCATCGAAATTTTCTCTGTTATTTTTTTTTAAATAGTGATTTCTTCTCCAAATGTTTGATATCTTCCTTCAGACAGTAGTACAGTCTCTGAAAACCCTCAGAATTGTTTTACTTCCAATATAGTTCTCTTTGTATACTTTAGCTAGCCCAGCTGTTCTGAATTGTTATCTCCAGTTGCATTTTTATTTTTTCAAGTACCACATCATAGATTCTAATCTTAAAAGCCCAAAATAATTCAGTTTTCATTGATTCATTAGACTGGTGTAGTCTAGTTATACTTCCCAGTTTTGTCTTTGGTGCATTTCTTATATATGTAGCACATCAGATATTATGGTTTTAGAGTAGAGCTACTGAAATTAATGAAAAAATGAAATTTTTATTAAAAAAACCTGAGAAATCTTGTCCAGTTTTCAACTGTTTTCTTCTTGTTCCATCTTTAAAATTATTTCGAATGATCTGACTTAGTATCTCTTTGCCAAACTTTCTATAAATTTGTTAATTTCTGTTTAACTGTTTTTAGAAGTGGTGCTGCTCATTGTATTCCTGTCACCTATTCACAAAATTTTAGAAATGAGTTTTTATATTATAAACCTTTTTTCCCCTTGGATATCATATCTGTTTGCAGATATTACATGTCAAGGATATTACATGTTTATTGGTTAGGGTGGTTTCTATGCTTTTGGTCTTTTCATTATCCTAACTAATTTACTTCAGTTAAACTCTTAGGAAATGGTGAAAATCTGTGTTGACATTTCATTTGTTCCTTCTCTGTTTTTGAGCACTATCACCTTAATTGTCAGATGGGAGATAACATGTCCCTCAGTTAATTATATATCAGATTTTTTTTGTTTATATTTTATTAATTTAATATTGATTTTTATAATTAACAATTATTGGCTTGATTTTTTTTGTGTGTATTTCCACACATTTTTATTTTGATTGTGTGTTTGGATTCACATACCTAGATACAGGCATATTGTTGATTCAGAAATGACTGATATATCAATATCCAGCACTTTTCAGTCTTTTCATGTAATAAGTTTTCATTTCCTGTTTGGGTTGTTCAATTTTCCCATTCATGACTTTTTTTATTCTTCTTTAAATAATAGTGCTGTACATATGTGATGCTTTTTTACAATCCACAAGTCTTTGGTCTCTAATTTTTCTTACATGCAAAGCAGGTTTCACACTGTGGTTTGAAGATAGAAAAATTCAAAATTGGAAAATGCTGTTATGAAGTTAAAAAAAAAACACAAGACTAATGTTAGGATTACAAGGTGAGAACTTAGGTTGTCTGGTCAGTGACAAGGTGAGAACTCAGGTTGTCTGGACAGTGACAAGGTGAGAACTCAGGCTGACTTGACAGTTCTCTGACTCAGACCTTTGGTTTGGGCCTTTAAAGGGAGTTTACACCTTAGGAATTCTAAGAGGAGCAAGTTCATTGGTGGAAGTATTTCCAGATGCCCCGCTGAATTTTTACACGCCCATTCTCTGGGAGGATAAAAGAAGGGCAGCATTGGGCCTGAGAATCGACTCTGGCATAGAGTTTTGACGCCAGGCAGGCTGAAAGGAGACCAATCTGATTTGAGAAAGGACAAGAGCTGGAGGAGATTCAGAGCTCCCAAGAAACCTGCGCACAGAGGAAAAGATTTTACAGATCTCCTCCCAGAGAAGGATTATAATTGAGCAGACGGCCAGACCCTCACAATTCAAGAACTTTACATATTGGCATCCACAACGCGGGGCAAGGACTTTTGCTTATCCTGACAAGGACTTATTCTGAGTCCTTCAGAGGAGCTAGACCGGACCATCGCAGACTAATGGAATGAAAGGAATCAGAAGATATAGTCCTTGTTTTGCCCGTGTACTTATTGTTATCACTTATCTTAGCTGTGCCACCTTGGGGAAGGCATATAACCCCTCTGAACCTTAGTATTGTCATCTATAAAATAGGAATAATGAAATTTTTTTCACAAAGTTGCTATAAATATAAAATAAAATCATTTATAACTTTTTCAAAACTTTTAAGTGATACAAATTGAATTATTAGGCAAGCAAAAAGCTCTTTTTTTTTTTTTTTTTTTTTAATTCCAGGGAATTGATTGGTGGTAGCAGTTTTTATATTCTCTTGGAATAAGTTAGAGTTGTAACAGTTTTCTACCATTTCATTTTTGTATTAATTTGTCGGACAAAATTATGGGACTCATCTATTAGAACAAAAGAGATAATCATTTTTGACATGTTTCCTGGATTATGTTTCTATTATTCCAGGATCTTCTCTATGTTTCTTCCTTTGTTTTATTTTATTTTTACATTTTACCATTATTTACTTTTCCCTCTCTCCATATTCTTCCCCCAAATTAGGTAATTTTCAAGCAAATTTGTGCTATTATTTTAAGAAATTTTAATATGCAACTTTGTGTTCTTGGAGGAATGAAATATTTCCATCTTTAAAATTAGTTGAGAATGAGGGAGTTAGGTAGTGCAGTGGATAGAGCACCAGTCCTGAAGTCAGGAGGACCTGTGTTCAAATGTGATCTCAGATACTTAACATGTCCTATCTGTGTGACCCTAGGCATGTCCTTTAACTGCAATTGCCTCAGCCAAAGGCAAAAAACAAAACAAAGCAAAAAAAACCCCAAAGAATTGCCCCACAGGTATAAAGTTTTTCTCATTTCATTAATGCCTTACCTACTTTTGCAAATTCTGAATAGTTGAGGCATTTTTCAAGAGAAGATGACATAGCTACATTTTTTATATGGTAAAACTAATTTTTTTTTTCCTACAAGTAAAACTCAAGGTATTGTGAATTCTCTGGACATTAGTAACAGATTAAAAATACAACTTGATTTTTGTTGAAAAGGCAATTAATTCTAAGTACAGCTACTTCTGCTTAAAGGTAAACTGGTTAAAGAAATTCTAAGCATAGCTACTTCTATCTAAAAGTAGACTAAAAATGTTCCACTTTCTTAAGTATATTTAATTGGTATCATTGTTCGATAATGAAAAGCAATAGAGTTTTCCATTGGTCTTGAAAGCCTGGATTCTAAGTTTTACTACTTTGTCTGACACAGATTTCTCATTAAGATATAAGATATGTTAAGGAACAAAAAAATGCTTTAGTGAGTCTGAAAATCACTAATCACTCTTGATTGAAAGAGGACAATACTGACCATATCATTTTGTTTAAGAAAAAAAAAGTCACAGAATTTAATGACAACTCTCTAAAAAATCTATTTCTCCATTAGTGGTAGAGAAATATGATCTACTGTCTGATTTGAGACATCTTAATGCATTTACTGTGTTGGAAAAAATAGTTCATAGAATTTGTAAAAGCCCTTTAAGAATAATTTTTGGCCCTTTCCCAACCTCAATTTCTAATGCCTTGCTTAACATTTTGGCTTTAAAATGTTACTTGAACAGTACAATTTATAATTATTGATTGCCTTTCTACTTCCTGGTGGAATAGAGACATTAGAGTTTTACCACATCACTGGACTTGACCAACTGAGACTAATGCACTCCTGACAAGCAATTGTAGCTGCATTCCTCCCCAAGTTACTGCTTTGCTCCTGCATGCACAGAGACATTGACATGAGACTAGAGAATCTCTTACTAACCTTTTCTTCATTGGTGCTCCTCCCATCCACTGGTATACTGCCTGGATTCTTTCCAGTGATTATTAAATTCTTGATATAGTCTTCTTCCTCTCTGCATTCCTATGATACTGAATCCTAGACCAAAGACAAAATCCTGCTCTTCAACTCCTGGTATCAGCTCTCTCATCACATTCAACTTGAACATTTAAACCCCTATCCCATGTTTCATTCTGTATATGTCTCAGTATTACACTGTACCCTCTGAAACTATTGCTCTGTAATTAATAAACTTCCTTTCTGACATCTTCCTCTTGTTACCTTTTCTTTTTCCTATCATTAAGACAAGGTTCCTCCAAGACCACACTGCATCTCAAGTCTTCCTTTTCAGTATTGATTTCATCTTTATGTCATACTCTTTGACTCACTGGCCCAGGAAATAGAATATTTCTTGTTATTTCTATACTATCCCTCTACCCAACTCAGGAACTTTTCCTTTTGATGTCCATGCCATCTAAATTTGCCATACAGTCTAGATTCTAGTTGTTTGCCAGTTCTCAAGACATTCTCCCTTCTTTCTCCAGGAGTTCACAGGTTAGCTCCATGCCACTGCCTGCCTTCATTTTAGGGAACTTCATCATAAGTGTTGATAAGATTTGATGACTACTCTTTATCCCCTCCCCCTGATGACAGGTAATCCCATACATTTTACATGTGTTACAATATAACCTAGATACAATATATGTGTGTAAATACCATTTTCTTGTTGCACATTAATTATTAGCTTCCGAAGGTATAAGTAACCTGGGTAGATAGACAGTAGTGCTAACAATTTACATTCACTTCCCAGTGTTCCTTCTCTGGGTGTAGTTATTTCTGTCCATCATTGATCACTGGAAGTGAGTTGGATCTTCTTTATGTTGAAGATTTCCACTTCCATCAGAATACATCCTCATACAGTATTGTTTTCAACATTCATTTTTGTAAAACTTTGTGTTTTTAATTTTTCTCCCTCTGCCTTGCCTATTCCTTTCCCAAGACAGCAAGCAATCTGATATAAATTAAATATGAATAATCCTTTTAAACATATTTCCACATTATGTTACACAAGAAAAATCAAACCAAAAAGGGAGGAAGGTGGTGAGCCACAAGAAACAAACAAACAAAAAGGTAAAACTACTATGCTTCAAATCCATATTTTGTCTCCATAGTTCTCTCTGTGGATGCAATTGGCATTTTCCCTCCCAGGTCTATTGGAATTGCTTGAATCACTGCATTGTTGAGAAGAGCCAAATCCATCACAGTTGATCATCACATAATCTTTTTTTTTTTTAATTAATTTTATAATTATAATTTTTTGATAGTACATATGTATGAGTAATCTTTTTTTTTTTTTTTTTTACATTATCCTTTGCATTCACTTTTCCAAATTTTCCCCTCCCTCTCTCCACTCCCCCCCTCCCAGATGACAGGCAATCCCATACATATTAAATGTGTTACAGTATAACCTAGATACAATATATGTGTGTAAATCCAATTTTCTTTTTGCACGGTAAGAATTGGATTCCGAAAGTATAGGTAACCTGGGTAGAAAGACAGTAGTGCAAACAGTATACATTCAATTCCCAGTGTTCCTTCTCTGGGTGTAGCTGTTTCTGTCCATCATTGATCAACTGGAAGTGAATTGGATCTTCTTTATGTTGAAGATATCCACTTCAATCAGAATATATCTTCATACAGTATTGTTGTTGAAGTGTATAGTGATCTTCTGGTTCTGCTCATTTCACTCAGCATCAGTTCATGTAAATCTCTCCAAACCTCTCTGTATTCATCCTGCTGGTCATTTCTTTCAGAACAATAATATTCCATAACCTTCATATACCATAATTTATCCAACCATTCTCCAATTGATGGACATCCATTCATTTTCCAGTTTCTAGCCACTACAAAAAGAACTGCCACAAACATTTTGGCACATACAGGTCCCTTTCCCATCTTTAGTATTTCTTTGAGATATAAGCCCAGTAGTAGCAATGCTGGATCAAAGGGTATGCACAGTTTGATGACTTTTTGGGCATGGTTCCAGATTGCTCTCCAGATGGCTGGATTCTTTCACAACTCCACCAACAATGCATCAGTGTCCCAGTTTTCCCACATCCCCTCCAACATTCATCGTTATCTTTTCCTGTCATCTTAGCCAATCTGACAGGTGGATCATCACATAATCTTCTTGTATCTATGTACTATGTTATGGTTCTGCTCACTTCATTCAGCATCACTTCATATAGGGTTTTTTTTTTTTTCAGGCTTTTCTGAAATCATCCAGCTAATCATTTCTTTTAGAACAATATTTCCCTATGTTCTTTTACCATAACTTATTCAGCCATTCCACAACTGATTGGCATCAACTCAGTTTCTATGTCCTTACTACTACAAAAAGAGCTACTACAAAAATTTTTTTGCACATGTGAGTTTCTCTGGGATACAGATCAAGTTGTGTGACTGGAT
Source organism: Sminthopsis crassicaudata (assembly GCF_048593235.1). Lineage (NCBI taxonomy): Eukaryota > Metazoa > Chordata > Mammalia > Dasyuromorphia > Dasyuridae > Sminthopsis > Sminthopsis crassicaudata. Next base: position 542,003,195 of record NC_133618.1, read on the forward strand.
GTACTAACTAGGTCTTAGCTATACACAATGACTGTCACATACCTTACCATTACTCACAAATGTCCTACTTCTATGATCAAGAGAGGTATGAAATTCCTTTATCTAATCTCTTTCATTTTGTTCTACCCTATCTATGCCTTACTTCCAAACCTGTTTTTCATCTTTACTACTGAGTATATATGTGTATACACACACACACACACACACACACACACACACACACACACATATATATTATATATAGTTTTTCTCCTCCTCAGTATTTTGCCAAGCCACTTCTTGCACTGTCTATGCTTTCTTTTCTTCTCAATCAACAACATTCACCATCCTTGTAAAAGTTCTTCATCATTTTTTGCTTGTGCTATTTTAATAACTTTTCAGTTGGTTTCCTTGCATTAAGTCTCTTCCTGGTCCAATTGACATTCCTAGAGCACATATCACTCTCCTATTTACTAAATTGCAAAGGTTACCTTGACTTCTAGGATCAAATATTAAATCTTCCTTTCCAGGTTTATTATACATTATTTCCCTTCATAAAGTCAGCTAAACTGACTTTTTTGCAGTTCCTTGTACACAGTATTCCATTTCCCATCTCATTGTCTTTGTACAAATTAAAATCACTCCTTTCTCAACTTGGCTTTATAGTATTTCCAGCTTCCTGCAAAACTTAGCCTACAATAAAGTTTTATAGAAAACTCCTCCTTTACCTCCTAGAAATTAATTGTATATACTGTGTGTGTTTCTTTTTCTATAGTCATCTTGTAATAATAGTGTGTAAACTCATTGAGGACAGGAACTCTTTAATTTTTATCTTTGTATCTCTAGCACTGCCACAGAGCATGGTACTTCATAAATAAATAAATGCTTGTTGAAGGAGTGAATAAAAGAAGAATAATTCTTATGGTTTCACTTAACATCTTTCAGCTGACAGTTTTCACATTTACATGTCTAACACTAATCTCTCTGCTGACTTCCAGTCTTTTATCTCTAACTGCCTACTGGACATCTCAAACAAGATATCCATAGACAATTTAAATTTAGCATTTTAAAACTGAACTTAGTATTTGTTTCCCCAGTATTCCTCTCCTCCTAGCTTTATTCTGTCAAGGGCACTACCATCTTCCCAGTCCCCTAGGCTCATAGTTTAGGTGTCATTCTTGACTCTTTATTCTCTCTCAACCCTACTCTTTTAACATCCACTCCACCCCCAAAAGCCTTTTGATTTTATCTTCTTAGTATTTCTTGAATATGCTTCTTTCTCTGCACTGATACTACTACCATCCTAGTTCAGACCTTTATTACTTTCACTTGGAATATTGCTATTGCTTACTGTTTGGCCTCCCTATCTCAAGTCTCACCAGAATAGCTTCTATTCAGGTATTAAATTGATCTTTCTAAAGTGCAAGTTTGTTGATAATTTCCTCCCTTCTATCTTTCTAATCCTCTTAACACCTTACCCTTGGTACAAGCATCATCTTAAATCTTAAATCTTCTACAAAAAACCTCTTCCATAATACTCTTATCTTTCTTCTGTTGAAAATTTCCAATTTGTCTTCTATATCTAGGTCTGTCATCTCTCTATATCTTACTTGCACACGGTTGTTTGTATTTTGCCTTCCCCACTACCTTATGAAATACTTGAAAGAGGTGATTGTCTTTTGACTTTATTTTATTTTATTTTGACTTATATTTTTATTTTATTTTCCCATGTTTAACACAATGTCTGGCACATAGTAAGTGCTTAATAAAGGCTTGTTTATTGATTGATGGACAAAGGATGAACATTGCCATCATATTTATATTTAAGGAAAAATTTATCCATGAGGACTATACAGAGGTAGAATGAGTTGCCTTGGAATGTAGTCAAGTGAAGAACGGATGACAACTTGTGTTGGAGATGTTGTACAGGGAAATTCTGTACAGGTGATTTTTGTTTTGAAATATCTTTTGAGATCCCTTCTCAAGAGTTTGTGAAAATGTTTCCTTAACCTTTTAATTATGGAAATGATGGCCTTGAACAAATTTAGACTGTTTGGGGAGTGCTTCTACTCTGAAGCATCTGTTGAGATTATTAAATTAAGAGCATTTGTTTTTACTCTTTTGTGTTGTTGAAAATGTAGTATGTGTGTGGGAAATACATGGTCTTTTTGATGAATATTTCCCTAAATACCATATATTCATATATCTATACATAAACTTACTAATATTCTCTACAGTGCTTTGTTATCTTATGAAGGTGACCCTGAAATTATCAAAATCTGTGCTAACAGATTGCAAAGTCTGGCATATCTTCAAGCTGAAAAAAGTTCAAATGTATGTTTAGTAATGGATCATATGTCTTTTTTCAAGAACTGATTTAGAAAAGCATAACTTTTATGTACATTTTGAAATATGTATATATTATATGTACATATTCATGTTTGACATTCACATAAATTCTTATATAGATACAAAGAAAAAATACTGCCTATATTAAATACTAGCATATACATCTGTGTATATCTCTATATTTTCAACCATAATACAGTATGAACTGATCTTTTATCAGTCCTAGACAAATTGACTAGCTAACATTAGAAATTATAAGACACTTTGATTCTCTCCAAATTTGTGGTTATTATTTATTTTTCTTGCATTTTTTCATGTGTAGTGGAGAAAGAAATTAGCAGGAAAGAGTAATAGGGTGGTGGTGGTTCAAGGAATTCAGAACAAAGAAGTGATAGTCTGTCATTGTCATAATTCTAGGTGATAACACCAGTCCTTGAGAAAATCATAGATTTTCAAGTTCTGAACAAGATTTCAGAGTTTTGTAGATTTATAATATGGTCATTGAATAGTATAATGTGTAACTATGCTTTGAATTAGTGGGCAAATGAAATAGAAAATAAGGATGATTCTGGAAACTTGGACTATTACTTTATCCAGTTCTTTTTCAAATATCTATTAATTATTTTTAATATTCTTTTTTTTTTTTTTTTCAAATTGAGTTCCAAATTCTTTTCTTCCTCTGGGGCCTTCCTCACCCACTGAGAAGGCAAGCAATATGATATCAATTATACATGTGGAATCATGTCCCTCTCTGAAGAGGAATAGTTTTTTCCATCATGAACCCTTTGGAATTGTCTTGGGTCATTGTTGGCAAGAATAATTAAGATTTTCATAGTTAATCATTATATTATGTCTGAATAAGTTATGGTATGTGATGGAATATTATTGTTCTATAAGAAATTATCAGTGGGGGGAAATGAGTGTAAAATGTTTGCACTATTGTCTTTCTACCCAGGTTACTTATACCTTCGGAATCCAATTCTTACCGTGCAACAAGAAATTTGGTTTTACACGCATATATTGTATCTAGGATATACTGTAACAATTTAATATGTATGGGATTGCCTGTCATCTAGGGGAGGGAATAGAGAGAGAGAGGGGAAAATTTGGAAAAATGAATACAAGGGATAATGCTGTACAAGAAAAATTACCCATGCATATGTACTGTCAAAAAATTATAATTATAAAAGTAATTTAAAAAGAGAAAAAAAAAGAAATTATCAGTGAGATGAATTCAGAAAAGTCTGGAGAGACCTACATGAACTGATGCTAAGGGAAATGAGTAGAACCAAGAGAACATTGTACATAGCAATAACAAGAGTATATGATGACCAGTTGTATTGAACTTAGCTCTTTTCAACAATGAAGTTATTCAGGCCAGTTTCCATAGACTTGTGATGGAGAGAACCATCCGTATCCAAAGGGAAAATAGGGATGATTGGGGACTGAATGGATTAAAACTTAATATTTTCACTGTTGTTGTTGTTTGCTTGTTTGTTTTTTCTTTCTCATTTTTTCCCTTTTTGATCTGATTTTTCTTGCTCAGCATGATAAATATTGAAAATATGTTTAGAAGACATGCACATATTTAACCTATATTGGATTACTTGTTGTCTGGGGGATAGGGAGGGAGGGAGAAAAATTTGGAACACAAGGTTTTGCTAGGGTGAATATTAAAAGCTATCTTTGCATGTATTTTGAAAATAAAAATCTATTAAATTTTTTTTAGAATCATAAATTTTGCTGTTCTGATTTTGCTTACTTTGCTTTATATCAGTTCATATAAGTCTTCCTGGGTTTTTCTGAAACCATCCTGCTCATTGTTTCTTATACCACAACAATATTCCATCAATTTCCTATACCATAGCTTATTTAGTCATTCCCCAATTGATTATCTTCCCCAGTTTCCAGAGAGAACTACTATAAATATTTTTTAATTTATGGGTCCTTTACCTTTTCCTTTGCTGTCTTTGCAGTATAGACCTATATTGCTGGATCGAAGGGTAAATGAAGTTTGTAGCTCTCCCAGTTGTTCTTCAGATTAGTTGTATTATTAACATGACCAAAAGTGCATAAGTGTCCCAATTTTTCCACTTTCATTTATTTTCCTTTTCTAGCATATTTATCAACCTGTATATCACATTCATTCTTAATTCCTTTTATTTTTTTGAGTTTATTACCAAAACTGTCAGATCTAAGTTAATAAAGGAAATAAATATGGGGATGCAAATAGGAGTTACTAAATTCTTAAGTCTTAACATCTGGCAATTAAAAGAATGCTGTATAACTTTTAAGTCTCAATAGTGAACTTTTTATATTCTATTTATCTTTATATCTATCTAGCTTTGATATTATAATAATATGTAAAAGTTTCAGAAGTGGCATAGAAATTTACAATAGAGTATTTGTTAAATTCTTTATCAGCTTAAGAAATTCTACCTATATTTTCTGTTTATATTTGTTTTATGGGTATTGTCTTTGATTTCAGAAGTTGCATAGTTCTAGTTATTTATAATTATTTTTGAAAAGGTTTTAACTGTATAAATGTCTGAAAAAACTTGAGAGTTGTAGCTCATAATAGGAATAAACATTAAATTTTTGTATAATGAAATAGCTGCCGTGTCACTTTCATAATAGTAATGAAATTATTTATCAGGTGTTGTTTGTAATACTTGTGACAAAGACAAAATACTGAAAGAAAATGTGGAATTACACAATTGCCTATCATTATTATAAAAGATTATTTTTTAATTCTAGTGCCTTCTCTCTGTTAATTATTTCCTATTTATCATGTATATTGTTTGGTTATACATATTTGTTTGTTTCTTGTCTCCCCCATTACACTGTGAGCTTCTTGAGGGCAGAGGCTGGCTTTTGCATTTTTTTAAATCCCTGCTACTTAGTACAACATATGAGGCTCATATAGTAGGTGTTTTAATAAATGCTTATTTACTGTCTGATAGAAAAATCCCAGAAAATTCCTTTTTTTCCCCCTTTCAACACAAGTCAGTCAAATGTTTTGAATCTTTATCTCAGATTAAACCAAATGATTTCTTCATTTTACTTCTCTTTCTTTTATCTTCATTTTATTTACCTTAGCCTATATCACTGTTTGATTTTGATAAATACTCAGGATTTTGACATTTAAACCAGTTATAAGATGTCTTTTATTCATAACTTTGAGTTTTCTATGCAAAACTATTGTCTTAGCTTTGAGCTTTTTTGGGAAATTTATCTATCTTTACCATACTTTACCTGTTGGGTAAAATGGGCTAATTTGTTTCACAAACGTAATGATTATCTTAATTAAGAAACATAAAACTTTTAGAATTTATAGATAAAAGTACCTTGTAAGTAGAAGTAATCATTTCTATAGTTACTTTGAGAAAATATTATTGCCTAAATTATAGTCACTTGAGGAAATATTCAGGTTTACTTTTATGAAAACTTTTATGAAGGAGGGGATCACAAAATGCATGGTTAGTAGAACTATGATCTGTTCAAGCCTTTCTGGAAAGTAGTTTGGGTCTGTGTCCACAGAATATATTTTTGATCCAGTGAAACAGGACTGATTTGTACCTCAAATAAAAGAAAGAAAAGGACATATATGTATATGTGTGTATATATATATATATATATATACATATATATGTATATATATATATATATATATATATATATATATATATATATATATATATATATATATATATATATATATATATATATATACACACACACACACAAAAATATTTATACAAACCATTTCCATAGTGGTGAAGAATTAAAAGGTACTTTTCAATTGAGAAATGGCTGAATAAATTATGGTATATGAATGTGATAGAATTTTATTGTTCTGTAGGAAATGAAAAAGGAGTTTCAGAGAAATTTAAGTGTATGGATTGATACAAACTTGAAGTGAGCTTTAGAACCAATAGAACAATTTTATACAATAACAGCAACATTGTAAAGATAAACAACTTTGAAAGATTTAGAAACTCTGATCAATACAATGAGTAACCACAATTTCAAAGACTTGTGAAACCTGATACTTGCTTCTAGATAGTGAGGTGATGGACATAGATTTGAGATTGGAACATGTTTTCTTTCTGTTTCTTTGATTTTTTTCCCCTCTTTTTTGACATAGCTAATGCAGAAATTTGTTTGATTTGATAATATATATTTATAAAAGTTTTTGTATTTCTTATCTTAGAGAGTGGAGAAGGTTGGAGAGAATTCAGAACTGAAAATAAAATTGAGTTAAAAATCATAACTTTTTGATATGGAAGTTTTTCTTTAAGCTTTAGACATCACAAAAACGTAGAAGGAAGAAAAACTGTACATTAATGTCCACATTGAACAAATATTTATCAAATACCTTCTTTGTAAGTCTGGAACAGAGTACATGAAAAAAAATGTTATAAAATGAGGCTGGAAAGGTATTTTGTAAAGACTCTGAATGGTTTTAAATGTCAAATGGAGAAATCTATATTTTATTCTCTATGCAATGGCCAGTTTGAGCATTTAGCAAGAATATTTTGGTGACTCTTTGTAGGATGAGTTAAAGAGGCAAGAAGTTAAGTATAGATTAACCAGGTAACAAATTGATACAGTAAGCTAGGCAAGAATTAATGAAGATATGAACTAGTCACATGACTATGTCAGTAGTAAGGAAACTTTCCATCAGTGCAGACCAGTGACTTTTTATAACTTATAATCTTAGGGAGTTGCTTGAGCTCTGAAAGTTTGCTCAGCAGCACACAACCAGAGGCATCATGTTCTTTCTTATGTTAAGTCTGTTCCTCTGTCCACTGTGCCACACTCATTTTTTCTTCTAAAAATTTCCCAGTGAAAGTTACATTTTACTTCTGAAACCATGGACTCTTTCTGAATCATCACTGTATTTCAAATTAAACATTCATTCCATTTTTGAAGAAGGTAAAATATGTGGAAAGAAAGGTGTAGAAAATGACGACTCTTAACAATCAGTAAAAGGAGGGGAGGTCTCTAGCCTGGGTAAAAATAGCAAGCAGGCCCAATTCACAAAATCTTCTGAGAAAACTGCTACAAAGTACTTTGTCAAATAAATCTAACTTGGTATCTTACACCAGGAATTTTAACTTTTTAAATTATTATTATTATAGTTTTTATTTACCAGATATATGCATGGGTAATTTTACAACATTGACAATTGCAAACCTTTTATTCTAATTTTTCCCCAAATATGTTAAAGTATAAATTAAATACAATATATGTATACATGACCAAACAATTGTTTTGCTGTATACAAAGAATCAGACATACAATAGTGAATAATAATGTACAATTAGCCTGTGAAGGAAATCCAAAATGTAGGCGGAAAAAATTAGAGGAATTGGGAATTCTATGTAGTGGTTCATAGTCATCTCCTAGAGTTCTTTTGCTGGGTGTAGCTGGTTCCGTTCATTACTGCTCTATTGGAACTGATTTCATTTATCTCATTATTGAAAATGGCCACATCCATCAGAATTGATCATCATATAGTATTGTTGTTGAAATAGTATATAATGATCCAAGAATTTTAACTTTTTTCCATTAGCAACCCATTTTCACATGAGATAATTTTTTGTAATCCTGGTTATATAAATAGCTAAAATTGGAATACAACACTAAAATCCTACATATAAGTGATTTATATTATAAGAGGTGACAGATTTTGTCTAAAAAATTTAAAAGAACAAGAAGAAGCACTATTTAGATTTCAATAATTTGTAATTTGTAGTATTTGTCTATCTGCCTTGGACTAGTAAGTTTACTTACTGGAAATTTCAGTCATTTAAAATTTTAAATTGTTTATGTGAACAAAAGTCAAAGCAAATACAATAAGAGAAACTGTCAACAGGAGGAAATTTTTTGCACCAAAAATCTGTCTGATAAGACATCTATTTGATAGCTGATGTTTATATGTATATACACATATGTATATATATATATATATACACACGTATATGCTATTTAATTCATTATTAAGGTCAAGCAAAAACTTATCTCCCAAATATAATTATCAAAGAATATAAATAATTTTGAAAAATTACAAGGTTTGAGCAACTATATGAGTAAATGCTCCAAATCATTATTAATAACTTTGAGATTTTGTTTCACATCCATCAGATTGACAAAAGTAGAAATAATATTGGAGGGGCTATGGAAACAAAAACAAGACACTCTTGGTAGGAATTATTCAATTTGGAATTATGCAAGAAAAAACAGTAATCTGTTCATACTTTAACTCACCATTACTAGACATACACACCAAGGAAGTCAGACATAAAGGCATATTATATATACAAAAATATTTTGTGATAACAAAAATATTGGAAAAAGTAAATGCCAATCAGGAAATTGAGGGGATGCACATCAATTGGGGAATTACTTAATAAGTTGTGATATATGAATGTATATGAGTGATGAGCAGGCTGATTTCAGAAAAACATGAAAAGACTTACATGAACTGATGCTGAGTGAAGTGAACATAACCAGAAAAATATTGTCTACAGTAACAGCAGGATTGTTGATGAACAACTATGATAGACATATGCTCTCAGCAGTACAGTAATCCAAGACAATTCCAATAGACTTGTGGGGTGTTTTTTTTAACTTTTTTTTTCTCAATAGTATTTTGTTTTTTCAAAAACATGTAAAGATAGTTTTCAGCATTAATTTTTGTAAGATTTTATGTTCTAGCTCCCTTTACTCCCTGCCAAGACAACAAGTAATTCAGTATAGGTTAAATATATACAATTGTTCTAAACATTTCCAATATTAGTCATATTGTGAAAGAAAAATCAAAACAAAAGGAAAATGCCATAAGAAAGCAAAAAAAAAAGGTGCACAGTATTTTCATTTTTATTTGTTTGATTTTCTTTATATGTAACATAAAATTATATTAAATTAAATTAAATTAAAATTATGTAAAATGTATATATAAAATCTATATCACATTGTTTGCTTTCTCGGGGAAGGGAAAGAAGGAAGGGAGGGAGAAACTTTGGAACTCAAAATCTTATAAACATGAATGTTGAAAACTATCTTTAAGTGGAGGGGGAGATACTATTAAGTGGGTGTTAAGGACAATTTTTGAGTGAATGGGGCAGGTCAATTCTCTTAAACTCTCCACAGCTGTGAATCATAACAAAAAAGGTATATATTGTGATACTGGAGCCACCTGCCAGTGGCTGCTGGAGTTCCAACTCGGACTTCTAGAATGAATCTCTTCATGTGAGAGGAGGATGATGATTCGAGGAGACTGAGAGGCAGTTGCGTTCTCTGATCTCTGACCTCTCTCCTCTTCCCTCCAACTTATTTCATTCCCAATCCACAAGGAACACCTGCGAAGGCTGCTTTGCAACTCCTTCAAGTTTATCATTCACAGCTGTGGAGGTTCTTAGAGAATTGATCTGCTTCTTCACCTAGGCTTGGTCCTTAACAATTCCCTGGAATTGTGATTATTTTTCCCCAACAGCATGGTCAATAAGTTTATGCATTAACTGTTATCTGAGTCCACATGCTAAGGTATCTCAATCCGCATGCAAGAGAATGCAAACAGCACTATAGCAGGTGTTGAATATTGTGAGATGTCATGGAGGCAAACTTTCAAACAGAGAAAAGGACTGTAGTAAGAACAAGCATTTAGGTCTATCATCAGTTTCCTGGCTCAGCAAATGTGTTGACCCATTTAATTAGCCCAACTTAAAAAGTCTTACCAGGTCTCCCTTTTCTTCCCTGTGGGTTACTGGGAGGATCCTGCTCACAAACAGCTCTCGGACGTTGCTGCTTCTTTGTTTCTTGTGTTTCTTATGTCCCACGTTTGGGCGCCATATGTTGTGATATGAGAGTCACCTGCCAGTAGCTGCTGGAGGCCTAACTCAGACCTGTAGCTTGGATCTTTTCATGCGAGAGGATGATGATGATACAAAGAAACTAAGAGGCAATTGCTATTCTCTGATCTCTCACAAAGATTGTGGTATGAATATTTCTTATGATGGTAGTTCAGAGACTTCTGAACATGAACAATAAGTTCATAACTTTATGAACTGATCTAGATTTAAGTAAGCAGAAACCATATGCATGATGTCTATGATATATTATTGTTTCCAGAGACGAAGTAATGAAACATAACTGTTTTCTCTCAATACAGAGATAGGGAGCCTATAGATTTTCAGGATAACATAACATGCCATCAGTTTTTTCTTTGAGACAAGGAAAAATTTGAAGAAAATGGGTAAAATGGTTGAAAAATATTTGTGGTTTTAAAAACAAATAAACAATGTATCAGTAAAATTTAAGAGAAGAAATCAAGTAAACAGACCATGAATTTGCCTTCTAATATTATTCTCACAGCTTCTGCTAGCCATTTGTTCCCTAGAGACAGTGGCCATGTTTGAAATTTCATGGGATTATTGATGAAATGGAAAATCAGCTTACATCTTCTTCACTAGGAATTTTGAAAGCCTTGAATTCATGTGGAAATTGAAATTTCTTTCTGGACCCATCATAATGATCTTGAGAGTTCCAAAAGAAGAGGTAGAGCAGCTCATTATAGCCTAATGAACCACTAAGCTTCACTGCCCCTAATCACTTGCTTGAGAAGAATTGTTAAATATTTTGGATGAATGGACAAATAGTTAGCTCTTTGTGACTAATCTAAGCTCTTTTTTCCCTGCCTTCATTTCTTTTTTCTTAGCATTAGTATATTTCGTTAACTGAAGGTTTCTCATTGGTTTACATGAAAAGGAAATGGTAATCTTCATTCAAGAGACAAATAAATTACTTGATACATCCAAATAAATAGAAGGAAATTCTTCTTAGAATGACCATTCTTGCCCACCTTAGCTTTTTGTTGAAAGATAGCATTAAAGCTAAAAGAAATATTAATTCTTATAAAGTGAAATATTAATTCTTATAAATAATCTCCATATTTGAAAGAAAACAACAATCCATTCCCAGTCACTTAGAGCTTTCTAGTGGCACCATGTCGTCCTCAGCCTAATCAGAAACCTTGGGGAGGCAATCTTAACTAGTAATGAAGCTGCTGGACAAAGTGGGTGATCATTATTGATCACAATACAGAAAACTTTGATAATATCAAATTGAAAAGTTTTTGTACAAACAAAACTAATGCAGACAAGATTAGAAGGGAAGCAATAAATTGGGAAAACATTTTTACAGGCAAAGGTTCTGATAAAGGCCTCATTTCCAAAATATATAGAGAATTGACTCAAATTTATAAGAAATCAAGCCATTCTCCAATTGATAAAGGGTCAAAGGATATGAACAGACAATTCTCAGACATAGAAATTGAAACTATTTCTAGACATATGAAAAGATGCTCCAAGTCATTATTAATCAGAGAAATGCAAATTAAGACAACTCTGAGATATCACTACAAAACCTGTCAGATTAGCTAGAATGACAGGGAAAGATAAAACAGAATGCTGGAGGAGATGTGGGAAAACTGAGACACTGATACATTGTTGGTGGAATTGTGAATATATCCAGCCATTCTGAAGAGTGATTTGGAACTATGTTCAAAAAGTTATCAAACTGTGCATACCCTTTGATCCAACAGTGTTACTACTGGGCTTATATCCCAAGGAGATCTTTAGAAGGGAAAGGAACCTCTATGTTCAAGAATGTTTGTGGCAGCCCTCTTTGTAGTGGCCAGAAATTATAAATTGAGTGGATGCCCATCAGTTGGAGAATGGCTGAATAAATTGTGTTATATGAATATTATGGAATATTATTGTTCTGTAAGAAATGACCAACAGGATGATTTCAGAAAGGCCTGGAGAGACTTACATGAACTGATGCTGAGTGAAATGAGCAGGACCAGGAGATCATTGTATGTGCCAACAATAATACTGTATGATGATCAATTTTGATGGAAGTGGTCTCTTCAAAAATGAGATGAATCAAATCAATTCCAATAGAGCAGTAATTAATTGAACCAGCTACACCCAGAGAAAGATCTCTAGGAGATGACTATGAACCACTACATAGAAATCTCAATCCCTCTATTTTTGTCTGCCTGCATTTTTTATTTCCTTCATAAGCTAATTGTATACTATTTCAAAGTTCGATTCTTTTTGTACAGCAAAATAACTGTATGGACATGTATACATATATTGTATTTAATTTATACTTTAACATATTTAACATGTATTGGTCAACCTGCCATTTGGGGGAAAGAATGGGGGGAAGGAGGGGAAAAGTTGGAACAAAAGGTCTTGCAATTGTCAATGCTGAAAAATTACCCATGCATATATCTTGTAAATGAAAAGCTATTAAAAATAAAGAAAGAAAGTAGAAATTCTCCCACTTATGGTGGGGATCAGAGGAAGAGAAGAAAAAAAGGGGGTGGGAAAGAAAGTTATATGCTAACTTTTATATATTTTGAAAAAATAGCAAGTTGTTTTATTTCTTAAGTTCTTAATAAAATAAATAAAAATTTCAAAAAAAGAAAGTAGGAGACTTGTGTTCCTTTATATTTGGTAGCTCTTAGATGATAAAAACTAAGTATATATTAAATGGTGTGATATAGCAGCCCAAGAATTATTTGGGCATTCATCACTCTTTTATGCCAGTGAATAGAGCACCAGCCTTGAATTCAGGAGGACCGGAGTTCAAATATGGTCTCAGACACTTAATACTTCCTAGCTGTGTGACCCTGGGCAAGTCACTTAACCCCAGCCTCCAAAAAAAAAAAAATGAACAGAGAAATCTTTGCCATTAAATGACCTCATATTAAATGTATTATATTTTCAGTATTCATAATTTCTGCTCTTTCATAGTGAAATTTTAGTGCTACATGTTACAAATTTTCTTTTGTTCTTAGAAAGTTTAAGGTTAGTGTCTACTGAGTCTGTATCCCAAAGAAATCATAAAAAAAAGGAAAAGGGACCTATATGCACAAAAATGTTTTGTAACAGCCCTCTTCATATTGTCAAGGAACTGGAAACTGAGTGGATACCCATCTATTGGAAAATGATGAATAAGTTATGGGATATGAATGTTATAGAATACTATTGATTTATAAGAAATAATCAGCAGGATGATTTCAGAAAGGCCTGGAGAGACTTACTGAACTGATGCTAAGTAAGGTGAATTGAATCAAGAGAATATTGTACACAACAACAACAAGATTATGTGATAATCAACTGTGATAGATTTGGCTCTTTTCAACAATGAGGTGATTCACGCTAGACTTATGATGGAGAGAGCCATCTGCATCCAGAGAGAGGACTATGGGGACTGAATGTGGGGACTGAATATGGATCACAATGTAGTATTTTTACCTTTGTTGTTTGCTTGCTTTTTTTTTTTTTTCTTCTTGATCTTATTTTTCTTGTGCAACTTGGTAAATGTGGAAATATGTTTAGAAGAATCTGCACATGTTTAATTTATATTGGATTAACTTGCTATCTAGGGGAGATGGGAAGTGAAGAGGAAGGGAGAAGAAATTGGAACACAGGTTTTACAAGGGCTAATGATTAAAACTATTTTTTGCATGCATTTTGAAAAATGAAAAAAGAAAGTTTAAAGTTATATGGAGATCATCTTGTCAAACCTTGTTATTTTATCATTTTAAATATGATTAAACTCAGTCCTAAAGAATTTAAACAACTTGCCCTGTGTAACACTCTTAGAACACATTTACCTATTTCTGGGTACTTATTTTCTTCCAAGATTAAACATCCTAGTTTTAACCAAGATATCAACACTAAAAGGCAAATTTCTGAATGTCATTCCCTTTTTGTTTTATTAACATTTTAATTTATATGTTTTTATATCATTATTTCTAAATCTTCCTCACTCCTTTTAGAGCAAAGGATTTTTAAAAGAGGAAGGTACAGTTCTGCAAAATCAGTCAATGCATCATCCAAGTCCAGCACTGTGCATTGTCTACTTCTGCAAAGAGGGGAGAAAGATGTAGTCTCATCTCTTTTTAGGACCAACATTCCTTATAATCTAAAGGTTGTTGCTGAAACACATCATTTGGTTGCTGACCAAATACTAAGTTATTATTTCCTGACACCAGGAGCCTGACTGCCACACTTCCTATATTGCTTGTAGCCTTAAACAGTAATATAGACCTAAATATAGGGGAAGTTCACATAGCACAAAGGATTTGTCTCTTTTTCTGATGAGACCTAGCCAAAAGGTTACCTTTTAACTTCACTGCTTTTTACCCTATCACTATCCATGGAAATTCTCAAAAGATTCTAACAATTACATGGAATATGCTAAATTATTATTTTAAAACTGATTTTACCCATTGTTTTAGTAGTCTTAAAGAAAAAATTTGGTTTTAGCTTTGATTTTAGTAGTCTTAAGCATGAAGTACAAATAAAGCAGTGGAAAGAGCTTGATATCTGAACCCAAATCTGAATAAGATTTTCATAACTCCCCTGATAGATGGTTACATTCAGACTCTACTTAAAAGAATTAGCATTAAAATGAAACCTACATTCTCCTAAGAGGAGCTCATTCCACTTTTGGTTAGTTTTCTATGTTTGGAAGTTTTTCTTTTGATCAAGTCTATATCTTCTCCTCTATAGTTTCCGTACACATTATTTCAAGTTCTGCCTTCCTGAGTCAAGCAAAATAAATCTTATCCCTTTTCTATATGTCCCTTCAGATAACTTAAGAGAGTTATCTTAAGTTCTCCATGATTATTTTACCCTATGATCTTTCAAGATCACCGAAGATAGCTACTAATCATAATTTCCAATTCTTTTATATTCTGAACTACATGTAGTTCATCTGGTGACTTTAAATTTATCCCCGTTAGGTTACTCTCTTACTATCTCCCTCTTTATTTTCAGTTTCAGTGATCTATTAGCCATTTTTATTCAGTCATTTATAGTCCAAAGATAATTCTCTTTGGCCGAGGGGGGGAAAAGATTTGAGCAGCTTTCCATTCCCTCTGTTCTTTTAATGTTATCCCATCCATCCTGAGCCAGGAGTCTTATTTCTTCTTTGATAATCTTCTTTTCTTCCATGTTTTTTGAAAACCTTTAACTTTTCCTGCTACCCTCAGCTTATTTTGAGCTTTAATCCCCAGATTTTGGCAATTCTTATAGGATCATGCCACACTTTTGTGTTTATTCTCTATTACTAGCATTGTCTTCTATACACGTCTTTTAAAAAATAAGTTATACAATAAAATTTTTAAGTCAATCCATAAGTTCACTTTATCTGTATATCTCACTCTTTAGAAATATTTTCCCTTTTATTCTTCATCAAAATTGTTTCCCATATCTTTGAGTTTTAATTCCTGAGAGCCTTCCAACCTTTTCAGGCTAATCCCCTATTGAATTTTAGCCTATGAGTTGCTATCCTATTTCTCTAATTTTTTTAAAAGTATGTGCTCTTTAAAAATCTTGGTTACCAGTTTTCCTCTTCTTCCTTATAAATTCTAAATTAGTTTCTTTTCTTCAGTGTTCACATCATTTCTTCCCCAACAACCATTTCCTCCTTGCTGATGAAAATCCAGTCCAAAATAGTTCCTCTCTTTGTCTTCCTCCACTTAGACATCTTCAAGGTCAAAGCTATTTTCATAATAATATGAATTTATAGTGCATTATTAAATAGCGATAGTTATAATTCATATAAATAGAAGCTCAGTATTGATAGATATAACCAATATTAACAGAAGCTCCTGAGAGTCTTTTGGAGTAGAAAGATGTCCTAAAATAAAAAAGTTTGAGGTCCTTTCTATTGAATATATCCTTTGGCAGAGTAAAAAACTGCTTGTAGACATTTGCTGAGTGTGAAAGTAAGATATGCTAAGTTGAGTTTTTGGTTTTTTTAAGAACTTCAAGAGAAATGAGAAATCTTAAGAATAAATTCATGAAACTAGATGTAAATTGATTAGGCAGGTGGATTCTGGTTGTTCCATAAAACTATCATTATTGTAATTGTGTTTGGCACTTTAGGTTCAGCTATTTCAAAAAATTTATCACCCAAATAAAATGTTTCTTTCAAATTAACTGTGAAGGACAAAGACTTAGGGGATTCTACCCTCAAGTATAGATTTGACTAAGTGACCTCTGAGAAAACTGCTTAAACTACAATTTGATTTCTTATTCTATCTCCCTTTGTCCATACTTAGATCTTACATATGATAGTATATTACATATGATTTAAGGCAAAGTTTCATTAAGACGACTCCTTTGTATTTTGGGTTAAATTTTCTTGCCTTTTCTTTCCTTTTTCCTGTCTTGTATTGGAATATAATTGTTCCTTTGCATGTATCTAATAGCTTCATTGTTTTAAATAAATTACTTTATTTGGTCCTCACAAGATTATGTGGTACATGGGAAGGGTAACATGTACAGGGAAAAGCTTTCTGTAGATGTGGGCTAGACTATAGAGGGATTTGAAACTGGTTGGATGCCTGAGAATAGTCATTAATAGTTCCATATCAACTTGAAAGCAGGTCTTCAGTGCAGAGTGTCAGGTATATACTAACCATGTGTTATTTAAAAATTTTTATCAGTGACATGAATGAAAAGTATTATTGATCAAATATGTATAAGATATAAAACATAGAACAGCTAGCACAGTGAATGACAGAGTCAAGAAGAAAAGATCTTGACAAGCTAGAACATTGGGTTGAGTCTAATAATAATAGGGATCAGTGTAAAAAAGGAATATACTTGGACTAAAAAACTGATAAGTAGGAAAGTGTGGTTAAAGGAAAGGATATCAATAGAATGCAGACTTAGTGAGGGATTAGCTAAGTGATGAAGTAGATGAATACTAGACCTGGAATCAGAAGGTCTGGAAGAACTGAGATCAAATTTGGTCTCAGAGACCAGCCATGTGAATCCTGGACAAATCACTTAATCCTCTTTGCCTCAGTTTATTCATCTATAAAATGAGTTGGAAAAGGAAATAGCAAACCAAACTAGTACCTTTTTTAAGAAAATACCCAGATGGAATAATGAAGAGTTGAAAGCAACTTAACAACAAACTCAATGAGTCATCAGTGTGATATACTAACCAATCAATATCAGTCCAAAAAAAAAAAAAAAGCTAATACAGTCTTGGACTGCATAAAGAGAGGAATAGCTTCCAAAAATAAGATAATTCTCTTGTAGAAAAATGGATGGATAGATAGATGGACAGGCAAATGTCAAACAGGTATATGTTGGGGCAGGAAGAAGAGGAAGAAGAAGGGAGAAGGAGAGAGCCTGAGCATTTATTAAGTACAAAACCATATTTCAGACACTGTATTAAGTACTGGAGATATAAAAACGAGATGGTCTCTAGTTCAAAGAGATTATGTTCTAGTGGGGAAAAATAAAAAGTAAAAGGAAGTTTGAAATGAAATAGTGGGGGAAGGAAGAAGAGTCCATGAGCAGGGACCAGACAGCCTATTAGAGGTGGAGTAGCCCAGGGTGATATTGGAGCAATGTGCCACAGAACTGTTCTTTCTTGTTGGACTATTCTGGAGTGCTGACCGGATTAGAAGGGACATTGATAAGCTAGAAGTCATCTAGAGTGGGAAAGTCCTCTTAGAAGGATTCATTAAAGAAATCATCCTGAAAAACAAAAGACTTGGGAAGGTGAGAAGGGAGAGAAGAATTCAAGTATCCTCTGTGAGGCTATTATGTGGAAGAAAGATTAGTCTTAGTCTTTCTAGCTCTAGAAGGCCCAATTTGGAAAAATGAGGGTTAGTTACAAAAAAGAAAAATTAAGTCTCGATAGCAAGGAAAATATCAATAATTAGAATTATGCACAATTAGAATGGAATGCCTCAGGAAGTAATAGGTTCCCCCTCACTGGAATTCTTTAAGTTAAAGGCTCAATGATCACTCATGTGTTTTGTGCTAGAGATTTTGGGGAGAGGAGAAGTGGGTTGTACAAGATGGCTGCTGAGTTTCCTTCTAATGCTGACATTCTGTTATGTGAAAAATATAACAAAACCTCGATAATTGAAATCTATTTAATTAAGAATTATAATAAGAAATCTCTCTCCCACTCCCCAAGCTTGAATTTTAGTAGAGAAAAATCATGAGAATCAGGAAATCTAGTGAAAATCAGGTAAAACAAAACAGTCTCTGAGACAGAAAAGGTCCTGGGCTTAGTCATCAGGATTATCTCTGATGCAGTTATCGGCAGCTGACCTCAGGTTGATGCCGTCTGTTTCCCCAGATTGTTTTCAGACTTCCTCATGGTAATAGTCCCTTGACCTATATGGAGGATGGTGGATACTACTAACATTAGCACCTTCTCTGTTTTACATTGACCATCTTGAACTATGCTATATGTATTGTTCTTTCCTCTTATGTTTCTGAAAGCACTTTGATGTTACATTTCATCTGGTCCTCCCAACAAAGTTACTTGTTCAATAGGAAAGGTATGAAGTAGGTGCTATGATTATCCTCATTTTACAGGTAGTAAGTTACCTGTAGGTAGTTACCTGACTTGTTCAGGATCAAATGTTTATTAGTTTCTAAGGCTGAATTTGAACTCACTTGCTTGACTCCAGGCCCACAGCCCTATAAATTGTACTACCTAATTGCCTCTAATTGGTTTGAATGCTCTGTCATGTTCCTTTCTAGTCCCAAACATATAGTTGCTCCTGATCTTGTGTCTTGGTTACTTTAACTGTGAGTACTTTCTTCATCATTCACAGCATACATTGTGAGTAGGGTCCTATAGCATAATGTACTTTATTATACATACAATATGCTTTTCCAAATGCCTAATTTACTATTGGCAAGGAAGAAACTAACCCTGAAGATACAGAAAGAAGTCAATTTCTATCCAAGACAGCTTTTAGTAAAAGGAGATTTTAGTAAATCTTCAGCAAGTAACACACAAGGTAGATAGGGTTGAAGGATAGAATGTGCACTCAATGTGTATTTGTGACAAACTTTTAAGTTTAATCTATATTATTATTAATATTTTCTCCAACTCTTTCTTAAATCTAAATAGTGAACAAAACAATAAGTCAAATAATAAATGTGTAGAAGTAAAATTAATTTGGAGCATTTGCCTCTTTCTGAGATGCTCACACTGGAAATTTAAAAGCTGACTCTCAAAAGCTGGGTATGAGCAAGCTCTAACACATTTCTGAAAATGTGTGTGTGTGTGTGTGTGTGTGTGTGTGTGTGTGTGTGTGTGTGTGTGTGTGTGTGTGTAATATATACTACTTGACACCAAAACTCCTTTTCCCTTAAAGAAAACTTGTCTTTTTTTTTTTTTAAACTGTGCCTTCAAAGCAGTTAATGGAATATGCAATCCTTTGTTGATCCTGAGCCTGATCAAGTCAAGAAAAGTTATTACTGAGCACCCTGGATTTTGTTTTTAGTGAGCAAACATATGAAGTTGAGACTTTGGAAGATAATTTGGATAAAGTATCTACTAACCTGGAATCCATGCAAGAACTGGGTAAAAGATGACCCTTGAACAGCACAGATGCCAAACTCACAAGCTGAATGTTCCATCCTTCTTCCTTTGTAACCCCATGTGCTCAGTATCTTTATGTTTTCCAACTCCTGGGACATGTAAAAATGTAGAAATAAGCTTCCAGTGAGTGCATGTGCACACATATACACACACATGAATTCCATGGAGCATATGCTGCTAATGCTTCCTCAATCCATACTTAGCCCTGAATCTAACATTTTGCCTTGCCCTCATTAATTGTATACTCCTTAGTTTTTCTTCAGAGATAAAGATTAAATATATATAGATATACATATATATATATATATATATGTGTGTGTATACATACAGTTTTGTATTTGTATATCTATACAATTTCTCCTGAATTCTTCCACTTGCAAGTAAATTGCTACTTCTGAACCTGGTTTTCAGGCTCTTTGTTTTTTCTAGCCAAATCCAAAGTAAATTGATTCAATTTGGGTTTAAGGAATTGTTTACTCAATTAACAGACTTCCAGGAAGGTTGAACCATTTAAAAAGTACTTAAGGGGTTTTCTTTCCCCTTTCACATGTGGCCCCTCTGAGTATTCAGTCTACTTTACATTCTGTTCCCCAATTACTATTTCTTTCATCTGTATTATAGTGAAAAGCAATAACTGATATGCTGCCTCCATATCTTTCATAGAAATATCAACTGACTTTCATGCATGGTGATAAATGCTATTTTAGAATGTAAATCCTTAAATAATCTCAGGAATAGTTCTCTACATAATTGTTTAGGACAATGGACTTAAAGCTGAAAAAGGTCCCCTAATCATAACTCTTGTGTTTTACAGATAAATTAACTATTTGAAAACCAGTTAATAACTTCTACCACACACAGTCCACTACTCCAAACCTCTAAAATGTGATTTTATCTGCATACTGCATCCCCTCACAGAGAAAAACAATAATCTTACATCTCCAACTGTCTTTTAAACATCTCCAATTAGATATCCATTACCTCAAATACAACTCATTATCTTTTTCCCTTAAACTCTCCACCTCCTCCCTACCTTATTAACTGTAGAGCAGTGGTGTCATATTCATATAGAAAGGGATCCTTATGGATACAGTGACTTTGAAAACTACAAATTAACATTATTTATGTTATGGTATTTGGGGGTTTTAAAAATATTTCTCAGATATATTTTAATTTGTTTTGGGCACCACTTGGGCCAGAAATTTGGCATCTCTGCTGTCTTCACATTGGTCAGGCTTGCCACCCCCAAGTGCCATTGTAAATCCTCACTACCTTTCTCTTGCTCCCCCCAAGTCTGACTATGTCACTCTTCTATTCAAGAAACTGCATTGGTTGCCTGTTGTCTCCAGGATCAAGTATAAAACCTCTGACATGCAAAGTCATCTATAACTGCCCCCTTTCCTACTTTTTAGCTTTTCTTCTATCTTACTCCTTACCACATGATGATTTCATCTAGTGAAATGAGCCTCCTTGTTATTACAAGAGCAATATTCCAGACATTTTCTCTGGCTGCCTCTCTTCCTGGAATGCTTTCCTTCCACATATTCCCTTACTAGCTGCTCTGGCTTCCTTCAAATCCTAAGTAATATTCCATCTTCTATAGGAAGGGTCTTTATTTCCTTTTTATCTTTTATATAATTAGTTTTATATATCTTTGTTTGCATGTTGTCTCCCCTATTAGAAAGTGAACTTCTTCAAGGCAGAGACTGTCTTTTGTATCTTTTTGAATCCCCCACTTAGCATGTTGCCTGAAACTTTGTAAGGTTTTAAGAAAACCTTATTGACTACTTTACTGACTTACATGTGTCCCTATCCAAGAGTTTTAGCTTCGTTAATGACATTTGACATAACTTCAAAGGTTAATGTGGCTGAATAGAGAAGAAGGAAATTGAAAATCCAGATTAATGAACCATTGATTTTAGATGAGAAGAAACTCTTAATTTAGAGGATTTTACTGTCAAGTTTATTCTAAGGTAGCAATTTAAGAAGAGAATCTCAAGGGGTATTACTTTTTTAATTGTAACTGAAACTCCATTATGCTTTGTTTGTTTTTTTTAATTGACAACATATGCATGGGTAATTTTTCAACGTTGTCCCTTGCAATCACTTCTGTTCCAACTTTTCCCTTCCTTCCCTCCACCCACTCCCCTAAATCGCAGGCAGTCTCATACATGTTAAACATGTTAAAGTATATCTTAAATACAATGTATGGGTACATATTGATACAGTTCTCTTGTTGCACAAGAAGGATTGTATTTAGAAAGGTAAAAATAACCTGGGAAGAAAAACAAAAGTGCAAGCAGTCCACATTCATTTCTCAGTGTCCTTTCTCTGGGTGTAGTTGGTTCTCTTCATCACTGATCCGTTGGAACTGAATTGGATCCTCTCATTCTTGAAGATAACCACTTCCATCAGAATTGATCCTCATACAGTATTGTTGTTGAAGTGTCTAATGATCTCCTGATTCTGCTCATTTCACTTAGCATAAGTTCATGTTAAGTCTTTCCAAGCCTCTCTGAAATCATCCTGTTGGTCATTTCTTACAGAACAATAATATTCCATAACATTCATATACTACAACTTACCCAGCCATTCTCCAATTGATGGACATCCATTCATTTTCCAGTTTCTAGCCACAACGAAAAGAGCTGCCACAAACATTTTGGCACATACCGGTCCCTTTCCCTTCTTTAGTATTTCTTTGGGATATAAGCCCAGTAGTAGCACTGCTGGATCAAAGGATATGCACAGTTTGATAACTTTTTGAGCATAGTTCCAAATTGCTCTTCAGAATGGTTGGATCCATTCACAACTCCACCAACAATGTATCAGTGTCCCAGTTTTCTCACATCCCCTTCAACATTCCTCATTATCTTTTCCTGTCATTTTAGCCAATCTAAGAAGTGTGTAGTGGTATCTCAGAGTTGTCTTAATTTGCATTTCTCTGATCAATAGTGATTCGGAACACTCTTTCATATGAGTGTAAATAGTTTCAATTTCCTCATCTGAAAATTGTCTGTTCATATCCTTTGACCATTTATCTGGAGAATAGCTTGATTTCTTATAAATTAGAGTCAGTTCTCTATATATTTTGGAAATTATGCTTTAATTGTAATAAAACTTTAAAATGAGCTAATCTTTGTTCAAACATTTGTTAAAATTAGGAGACTAATAGAAGAAGAATAATAGTAGCCTGTGAGTTTGTTACGACTTACAGCAGCTCTTAGGTCTGACTGAAAATCATAGAGTAAAGTAAATTCATGCTGCTTTCTTATGAGGCTCTATACATCCTCAGGAACTAAAATTAAAGAAATCTTAAAGCAACTCTCAGGTTACTTCTCTTCAGATTTTCCCTATATTTGATAACTTAAATAATGAATAAATGAGTGGCAAAACCAATTTTTGGGGGCAAACAATTTAATCATGGTTTTTCCATTTAGAAAAGAAAGGTGATACTTTCTACAGCCTTGTTTCCCAAAGCTATTGTGAAACCAAAGTAAAGCTTATTTAAAAGTTAAAGTTTGCATTAAGGGATGTTTTTATTAAGTACCATAGATAGAATTCTTAATGGTGGCTTTTTCTAATCCGGAGAATTTGTGGACTATTTTTTTTTTCAAATTTCCTTAATTGATTACATTACATTAATACACAAAATGATATCCACATTTAAAAGCAGACATTTACTAACTTTCTTCAAAATGGCTAAACATATTTATTATTCTTATTATTCTTTTATTATATTATAGGTATAGTTTGATATAAAAACTTGTCTCGTCTTATAGGGAAGTAAGAGAGGAAAGGGGAAAGAAAAAGGGGAGGCTAATAGAAAAAAAAATCAGATGTAGAAGGGGAAAGGGATAAGAAAGAGGGAAGGGACTGAAAAAGGGGAGGTGGTAGTCAGTAGTAAAACACTTGTGAGGAAGGAAAAAGAGGAAAGGAAAGAGAACCTATTGTATTGTTATTATCATAAATGTTTAACTTTATCTATTAGGCTTGTGTACGGAGTACTTTTATGGATTACATTGGCCAACAGTTTCCTAATGACCATCCTATTGGTGATAAATCATTCTATATGTAGTTAATTTGATTCTCAGATAGCAAATTAAACCTTTTACACAATATATATTATTCTGTTTTAGATTGACTTCAATTATGTCATTTGATTTAGAACAAGGATGGATAGTAGGCTTGTAATTTTATTGGTATAATCTTGGTAAAAGGTTCATTTCACTTGGTTCAGTATATATCAGAGGTAAGACCAGAACCTAGTACTTTATGTCATTTAGGCCAATGTTGTTCTGCACAAGATTTGTGTTAGTGTGTGGAGGGGGAAAAATATTTTTCCATTGACTTAGTGAAAGCTTCAGAAAGAGATATAAAGCAGCTAAGTGTAACATGATAGTGCACTTTTGGACAAAAACTAGTACTTATTTCCTAACAGGGCTTTGAAGAGTTTGGCATTGCTATAAGCACAGACCAAACAAAAAGATACTCAATAGTTTCCAGGCTGGAGGCTTTTAAAGTATAGACTAGGTCTATCCCTCAAAAAAGGAGGAAAAAGTCCTATATATACAAAAAATATAGCAGGTCATTTTCTAAAGGAACTTAACATTATTTGAGAAACAGCTGAACATATGATATCTGAACAAAAATGAAGTTTTATGCTATATGAGAGGAAAAAGATGGTTTCAGAGGAATCTATGAAGTGAGCATTGGGACCAGAACAATTTATACTTTGACACCAATATTGTAAAAACAAATAGTTTCGAAAAACATTTACAACAAAATGACAAATTGTGATTCCAGAAGACTAATGAAGAATGTTACCCATTTCCTCTTCAAAAGGTAATAGACCTTATGCAGAATTAGATACATATTTTTGTATGAGGACTATACAAGAATTTGTTTTCTTTGACTTTCCTTATTTGTCAAAAGGGTTTCATTTTTTTCCCTTTTTTTCAATGGGTAAGATGTAGGAGAGAATAAAATATATGTTTGATAATTGAAAAAATTAACTTTATAATGAACCATAGTCTATTTAGAGTTTTCATATGAAAACATTTTTTTAAAAATTCTATATATACTATGTGTTAAAAAGGAGGGAGATTAAATACTAAGCTAAGAAATAGTCCTTGGTCAAGTCTCACAGTATTTAAATAAATATAGTATTTATTCCAAATAGCACTTTGCAGTTGGTAAAATGCAAGTTATTGATTACTTTATACCAAATAAGTTTTCATCTATTGAGTGTATAATAGAAAGGGGAAAATAGTAGGAGTGAAAGATGGTGAAGAAAAGTTAGTCGTATTCTAGGAGTTGGATTAGAATTGTTTCCATAGGAATGAAAAGAAATAGTGAATCCAAGAGAAGCATAGATAGAACTGCTATACTTTCATAATTACTACATTGCTAAAATAAAGATTTGATTTTTTTTTATTTTAAGGTTTTTCTACTTCTTTGGGTTAGGGTAGTGGAGGAGAGTATACATGAATTTATTTGTGAATCTTCTCTGTGTTTGAATACAAAATGAGAAATATGGATATGCAGGGCTGCTTCAATAAGGAGACATATATCTCTATGTAAAGATCTCTTTATAAAATAATGAAGCAACTCTGCCATATACATGATTACTTAACCATCATGAAATAATATAGAAACTTTACAAAGCACAAGAGTAGAGAGGTTATGTCATTCTGGATTCGTAAAGGCTTTATATTATGGTTCTGTAACAGGGATTTTCTACATTACTTCTTCCCAAAAGATTCAGGTAAGAACTAGGCAATTAAAATTCAAACTTTTCTAACTTGGTTGTATTTTTAATTCTCCATCCTTTGAAATTTATAGTATTAATTTTGCTGTTTTCCTTCAAAGATTTTTCCCATACTTTATATCTTATTGATTTGGATATTCCACAAAAATGCAAATCACAACCCCTTTAGATGGCCTTTGAGAGCTCCTGTGATCAAAAGTTCATTGTCTTCCAGTCCATCTGGTGACCAGCTGGTACATGAAGAGTACACACAAATTAAGATGCCCCTGTATCCATAACTGAAACCTTTACAGTTTAGTGCAGCCTACCAGAGTTTGAACTCTACTGATATTGGATCAAGTTAGAATTAGAAGGAACTTGTAAGGCCTCATTCCCTCCTCATATGAAGGTGAAGACAGAGGCCCAGAGAAGTTCAGTTTCTCGTCCAGAGTCATATGTTTAGGAACTGTCAGAGCTAGGCTTTGAAACCTAATTCTTGACCAGAAGTCACTACGCATATAATGCCATGCTGCCATTCAGAATGATGAAATTTTTGTGCTCTTAAATGTAGTAGCCCAAGCTTCTAGACACTTGGTTAAAGCAATAGAAGCTGTAGGAAAGAATGACAAGAAATAAAAGTCTTTATATTTGATAATATAGTAGTAAATCATGAAATTAGACAATTTGAAGTAGCTTTATAAAACTTTGAAAAAGGAAGAATAAACAAAAGGGAAGCAGAAAAATAAATGCTGTTCTAAATTAATAGCAATTTCTTTCATCACCTTGTTCTTTGCTACACCTTATTAGCTTCTCTCTTTTTCTTTGTTTTATGACTATTTTGTTTTAAAATTTGAAAAATTTCATTCAAATCTGTGCCTCTGTCATAAGTTTGTATAACTTTTGTTGGGACTTTGGTGGCATGTGCATTCGAATTATTCACCTCCATACTATAAAACCTTAGAAGTTTCAAAACTAACAAATAATAACAAAGTCCATAGGCTAGTGGTCTGTATCAGAAAATGCCATGCCACTTTTAATTATGTTTTTTTCCCTTTTAAAGATGGGGGTGTCAACTTTAAAAATTATCTTTAAATGGCTTATTTGTAGCAGCTTAGCTTATATCTGGAGATCTCTTATATACTGTATTCTATCAAGGATAGTTTTTGTCTTTTTTTTCCCCTATCAAAGTTAATTTTTTTTTTGATCCAAGTTAAAATTTTTCCCTCTCCTTTCTACCTCTGCCTAATTAAGGGGAAGTGATTTGGACAAAAATAAAATCCTTTTAACAAATGTACATAATCCAAAAAAAGTTCTACATTAGCAACATCCACAAAATTTCATTTCATACTATACCGAGTATTTTACCTCCAGAGGGTCCAGTGATAGGTAACATGCTTTCTCAGTTTCTATTTTTAATTTTATTAATTAACATAATATTTCAAGGATATTCATTTTCCCACATCTCATATGATGCTTTTTGGACAAAGCCTCAAACTAGTTTTAAGATTTGGATAATAGGGATAGGTAAGTGGTGCAGTAAATAGAGCACCAGCCCTGAAGTCAGGAGGACCTGAGATCAAATCTGGTCTCAGACACTTAATACTTCCTGGCTATGTGACCCTGGGAAAGTCACTTAACCCCAATTGCCTCAGCAAAAATAAATAAATAAAAATATTTGGATGATATATGTGAAATGAACTATAATAACTTGAGCAGAATGCTGAGATTGCTCATATTATTAAAAAGAGCATTTTCTTTTCTTGAAAATTGTAAAATTGAAAAATAGTCTGCTTTTCCATGTTTTATTTTGTTTTTCCTACATAGGTATGGTGTCATATATTACTACTATTAATAGTAATATTATTATTTAGTTTTTTTATACTTCCTATCTCTGAGTCTTAATGCTCTTTAGCTGTTAAGTTTGTTTTTATTCCCTTCTGCTCTATAGGGAGCCATTAGGCTTGTCTGTTTGTATTTCTTCCTTATTAATTATTTATAGGGATTTCTTTGAAAACATTACTTTAATTCATCATTTCCTTGATCATCCTCTCATTTTGTGTAAAATAACTTTTCAGAGTTGTTAGTAGTAGAAGTAAGCAGTACCGACAACAATAGTAGAAATGCATAAAGCTCTCTATTAAAATTTAATCAAACTATTAATTTTTTGATAAATATTAAGAGAGGAATGAGATCTATATTGTCCTCTTTAGTGAAGAATTCATTGTTAAACGAGTCATATTCTCTAAGACTGGTATTTGAAAGATAGTCATCAACATAGAACTATTTTTGAAATTCAGTTATTAATGTAAGCAGTTATATTTGATTTTTCTTCTTTTAACTCAGGTTATTCTTCTTTCTCAAAGAATGAAAGCAGGCTAATTATTAGGCAGTATTATGATCAAATTGCTAAATACTTCAAGGGTACCTGGTTCTATTTCAGTTCTCAGCTTAGTGTACATTTAATAATATCTCTGCTAAAAGCAGTTACATTTTCATAATGTATTATGAAGTCTCTTAAAAAAACCTAGATGATAAAGAACCCATTATCCTTATTTTAATGTGTTTAACTTTAGTTTCATTTGTATCAGACTAAAAATTAGCAGTAGAATTGTGTGACTCTCTTGCCATTGTGCAGAATTTGAGATGTATGTGAGCCCACAGTTTGGCAAAGCTTAAAGAACTGTGTTAATTACAGATGAAAAATCTATTTTAGAACATTCAGAAAGAGAACTTTAGGAAAAGAATATATCAGGTATATAGCATTCCACTGTACATTTGGCCAATAGATATAGGAAATATGTTGGCAACTTTAAATTCTCATTAAAACAAAAATTATTAGGGGGCAGGTAGGGGGTGCAGTGGATAGATCACCAGCCTTGAATTCAGGAGGACCTGAGTTCAAATCTGATTTCAGACACTTAACACTTCCTAGCTGTGTGACCCTGGGCAAGTCACTTAACCCCAGCGGGGGTGGGGGGAGGGATTATTGGAATTATAGTGCATTGTTTTTTTGAATTGAGAGAAATTTAGTGTATATTTTTTGGTATATATCTAGAACTTTATTCAGTAGATCCAGTTAAGAATCATTAATATACTACCAGAAAATTTCCTTGGTTGGATAATGTATTACAAGAATTCTGATTTATTATAAGGCTGACAATTTCCTCCTCTCAAAATCACAATTACATGCAGGAAGAACTTTTTTTTTAAGCATTTAGTATACTGACCTCTGCCCCCCAGCATCTGTGTTCTAGGGGCTTCTACTTTGTAATATTGATGAAACCTTTTAAATACTGCCTACAAGATGAAAATAAATGGAAAATAATATGGAATTTTTCCTTGAAAGATTATTGGTTTAAATGTGAACCAGATAGCTCGAGAACATCACTGTTTAGTACTCTGATTGAATGTAATAGCAAGCCTTTTTAGTAGATAGAGTATCTGTATTATTCTCTGCCATTATGAGCTATTTTGCATAATCAAGCCAAATATAGAATGGACCTTAAAGACTTTGTCTGTTAAGGTAGTGCTGATAATCTAGGTCTATAGTTATGAGAATCAATGTTTCATGTGATAACCAGGAAACTTCAGACAATTTGGCACTTTGCATTTATACCTTGAATAAGATTGTCAGTCTTGCTGTCCAACTCTGAAAAAATCTTTTACCCCAAACAAATAGTAAAAGTCATATTTTATTTTTGTTATTCAGTCATTTTTTTAAATTTTTAAAGCTTTTTATTTTTAAAACATATGAACAGATAATTTGACAACATTGACTCTTGCATAGCCTTGTGTTTCAGATTTTCCCCTCCTTCCCCTCACCCCCACCCCTAGCTGATAAGCAATCTAGTTTATGTTAAACATTAAAATATACATATAATATATGTAATATATGTCAAATATATATAAATGTATAGAATAACATATTTATACAACTCTTTTGCTGCACAAGAAAATCAGATCAAAACAAGAAAGTAAATTATTCAATCATCATAATATTCAATTAACATATCTAACTCTTTGTAACCCCAGTTCTTGTCAAAGGTACCGGAGTGGCTTGCTATTTCCTTCTCCAGCTCATTTTATAGATGAGGAAATTGAGGAAAATAAGTTTGTGACTTGCCCTAAGTCACACAGCTAATAAGTATTTGAAACCAGATTTGAACTTAAGAAGATGAGTCTTCCTAATTCCAAGTCCAGCACTCTATCCACTGTACCACCTAATTGCTCATTTTAATACAATAAGGATACACTAACAGTATATTGTTTTCTTCTTTTTAATATATTTTTCCAGTAAAATGTAAAAATAATTTTTAATTTTTTGTTTTGAAAAAAAAAAATTTTTTTTGTTTTGAATTCCAAATTTTCTTGTACCCCCCCACATTGAGAGGGTAAATAATTTGATATAGCTAGTACATGTGTAATCATGCAATTGTTCCATATTAGTCATCTGGGGCAGGGAGGGAATAGACAAAAGGGAAAGAAAAACAAAACAAAACAAGAAAAATAAAGTTTAAAAAGTATCCTTCAACCTGCATTGAGAGTTCATCAGTTCTTTCCCTGAAAGTGTATGGCACTTTTTATCATAAGTCCCATGAAATTTCAATGTTTGCTGAGAATAGGAAAGTCATTCACAATTGATCATTGTACCATATTTGTCTTTCTGTATATGTACACAATTATTCTGGTTTTGCTCATTTTACTTTGCATCAATTCATGTAAGTCTTTGTAAATTTTTCTAAGAGTATCATTTCATGTAGCAGAATAGTATTATAATCACAGGTCACACCTTCTTCAGCCATTCTTTATTGATCCCCTCAATTTTCAATCCTTTGCTACCACAAAAAGAACTTCTAGCAATATTTTTGTAGTTATAGTTCCTCCCCCCGCCTCCACTTTTTTTTTTTTTTTTTAATCTCTTTGGGATAGGACACCTAAATGACAGTAGATAGAGCACTGGCCCTGGAGACAGGAGGACCTGAGTTCAAATATGATCTCAGACACTTGACAGTTATTAGCTATGTGACTCTGGGCAAGTCATTTAGTCCTAATTGTTTCACCAAAAAAAGAATCTCTTTGGGATATAGATCCAGTAGTAGTATTGCGAGGTCAAAGGGTATTCATGGTTTCAGAGGTCTTTGAGTATAGTTCCAAACTATTCTCAAGAATGGTTGGACCAATGTGTTAGCATTCTAAATTTCCCACATCCCATTCAACATTTGTCATTTTCCTTGTCTATCACATTCACCAAATTAGCTGATAGGTGTGAGATAAGTATAACTCAGGTTTGCTTTATTTTGCATTTCTCTAATCAAGTAACTTAGAGCAGTTTTTTTTTTTTCATATGACTTTGATTTCTACCTGTTCATATCTTATGAACATTTGTGAATTCAGGAATGTTTTGTATTCTTATAAATTTAACTCCATTTTCTATATGTTTGAGAAATGAAGCCTATATCAGAGGAAATTATCTGGAATTTTTTTCACATTAGAGATTACCATGTATTTCCTGCCATCTTATTCCCCCATTTATCTTTCTCCTTTCATCTTGTCACTCTTCAAAATTATTTCATATTGGACCACAGCTCTCCCAATGTGCCTTCCCTTCTTTTAGATTTTTTTTCCTGCCCTTCTCTTATCTACTTGATTTTTCCCATAATACTTGATTTTT
Organism: Sminthopsis crassicaudata; assembly: GCF_048593235.1. Lineage (NCBI taxonomy): Eukaryota > Metazoa > Chordata > Mammalia > Dasyuromorphia > Dasyuridae > Sminthopsis > Sminthopsis crassicaudata. The sequence continues at coordinate 542,034,403 of NC_133618.1, forward strand.
ATACTTGAATATGTATATTATTCTCTCTTTGAGCCAATTCCAATGAGAATAATAAATGTTGTCTGCCACCCTCCAATTTTCTTCCACTGTTAAAGCTTTTTCATATCTTTTTATGTAAGACCATTTATCCCATCAGAAACCAATATGTTGGGTTTTTTTTATTAATGGGACATTTAAGAAGATGTGGCATCTACATTGTGACTTTCACCCTCAGGACTATCAGACTTATAGCTGAAGTGTCCTGTATGTATTGTTTACTTCATTGGAACCTATGCTCCTTGGAAACAGAAGCTGCCTTGCTTTTTCACTTGTGCTGCACATAATAGGTATTTAAATCTTTTTTCATTTATTCATTTTCAGTGAGAATGAGGAGCACAGGATGAGCAGACATTGGATAGATATCTAGATTGTCAGGTGCCATTATCTTTCCCCAAAACCAAATGCCTCTTTCAAAATTCCTTACTTATGTGGAAGTTACCACCATCTTTTTAGTTTCCCAGTTTCTCCTTCATTATCTTTAACTTTTCATTGAACTAAAATTATTTTCTTCAAAGTTACCAAGGATCTCTGCCCAATTATCCAATCTGGTGGCTATTTGTCAGTCCATATAATACTCGATCTCTTTGCATTTGATACTGTTGACTTTTCTCTCTTCTTTAATCAAATAGGGACTTCTTTTAAGAATAATTTATATTTTCCAACTTTTTAAACACTTTATTGAATCACATTGTTTCTGATTCTTATCCACTGCTTTCTATTAATTTTTCTCTGTTCTTTTTAAGCAGTGCTAAATTTGTTTTAATGATTGCTGCTTTATATTGTAGTTTGGGATCTAGAAGTGCTATTTTCATTTCATTCCTATATCTTTTCATAATTTCCCTTTGGTAATTTGATTGACATAGCAATAAAAGTATAAATTAGCTTTGGTGGTATTGTCATTTTTATTGTATTGGTATAGCCAACTCATGAGCACTGATTTTCCTCCAATTTGAGTAATTGGAGGCCATGTAATTTGAAATTATTCTGTTGTTTTATATAGACACTGTGGAGGAAATTTCTATCTTTAAGTAGAAAAGTAGAAATTAGTATCTTGTAGTTGTGGATTGTGAATCTGGTGAAAATCCAGCTTTTTGCCTTTCACAGCTACTTAACAGAAATCAAACACTAAGTAAGTATCTGTTGATTTGTCTCCAGCAGATAATAAGAAAACAGGAAATACCAACTGCTGTACTAAAAGAGTTCCTGTTGTATTGGCATATGGCCAGGGTAGCATTCTCTGTGACCTCTTCACTAGAGAGTTTAGTTTGAGCTCTTTGTGGAATAACAAAGGCAAACTCCAAAATGTTGCTTTACCAGCAGGCTTGGAGAGAATTAAGGAAATCAGCTTATGCAACATGATCTGTTTAGCTTGATCTTAAGGTCACTCAGCCATCGTTTGACATTTTTAAAATACTGTACTTTTAAGCATCTTTGGGAAGAATAGAATGAACTGATAATGGATCATGGATATTTTTCTATTCTGTATAGGAGACGGAATGTGATTGGTATTTGGGTATTAAATAACCATTCTTATATCCCAGTCCCTACTCTAGTTAGTTTGCATTGAAACTTGTGTTTATTGGTTAACTTCTCTACTAAGAATTATGGAAGAAAATGAAAATAACTCTCATCTTAAAAACTATAAGGTCATCCCCATTGAATTCATACCAATGTTGCCATGTGTCTTGATTTTTTAATTGTTTTTTAATTCTCTCTTCTCCCTTTTTTTCCTTTCCTCCCATTTCAGCTGAAGGGCTACCCCAGGTGTATTATTTTGGGCCATGTGGGAAATACAATGCCATGGTACTGGAGCTTCTGGGCCCTAGCTTGGAGGACTTATTTGACCTCTGTGACCGAACGTTTACTTTGAAGACTGTGTTAATGATAGCCATCCAGTTGGTAAGTAAAGTCTGGTAACAGAATTTGCTTCCAAATATAAGCATGTGTGTGTGTGTGTGTGTGTGTGTGTGTGTGTGTGTGTGTGTGTGTGTGTGTATGTGTACGTGTGTGTATGCATTGTATATAAAAACATTTCCGTACTGTGCTTTAACTAGCAATGATTCATTGAGCAGCATTTGAATTTTCATACTTTTTATACCATTCTAGGAAGTTTTCAGGGACATCAGATTTAAACAAAGAAAAGTAACATTAGGCTTACATTTCCCAACCAAAAATTGGAAATATTCTGATATATAAAAACAATTTGCACCTTGGACAATATCCCATCCTTCAAGGTGAAGCAAATCATTTAGTGACAGAGAGATTATTCTCGAAATCATTCAGATAAAATCGATTTACTTAATGACTCACTTGTAGATTTTTAACATATGGTATTAAATTTTTTATTTCGTTGGCTTCATGAAAAGACATAAGATACAGTGCACTAATAAGCAGCTGTTGCAGGGTCTGAACCAGCATGAGGGAAATTATACCATGATGAAAAAAAATCTATTCTTGTCTCTTTTCACAGCAGAAACTGCCATAGTTATAGAGGCTGGTTATTCAGTTCGTGAGAATAAAAATTTAGAAAATGAAATCAATTTCAGTATCACATGAATAATTACCATGAGAAGAGTGTTAGTCCATAATGAGAAAGCTGTAGATATATGATTATTTATTGACAAATAGTTATATGTAATGGGCAAGACTTATATAGTGTATAAAAATCTGCCCTGTCTTTCCAGTTTCAAATTTAGATATTTAAAAATCCTATAACTTCCATAAATGATGAGAAAAGCCTCCGAAAATGTAAAACATTTTTTTACAAAAATAATGTTAACATGACTAATAACTTATATGTCACCTTGTGCTTTTACAAAACACTTCACTCACAACAGTTTTGTGAAGAAAGTGGTACACATTTTTGTTTTTTCCATTTTACAAATACAAAAAAAAGTGATAATTTAATGATTCACCATTTCTCCATTATATTTATTTTAGCATTATAAAATCTTTACTTTTTTAAAAACAAATAGAAAATGGGAAAAGATTGAGTTTTACGCTTTTATCTTTTAAATGACAAATCTTGTGCTTTATTTTTTCTGGTATATATGTTTTGAATCATGCAGTTACTATTAGTGGTAAATAGCATATAGCTTTCCACTCTAATTTCTGGACTGCAGGTTATTATGTGGCAGTAGTCACTAAAGGATTTCTGGTCGTTTTGAGAGAGAATTATTTTGCATTTTTTATAGTCTTGGAAACAATGTGGAATAATACTGTTGCCAACAGTAAATATGTGTGATAAAGAGGGTAGTGTCCTCACTTAACACCATATACCAAGATAAGATCAAAAGGGGTCCATGATTTAGGCATAAAGAATGAGATCATAAATAGATTAGAGGAACAGAGAATAGTCTACCTCTCAGACCTGTGGAGGAGGAAGGAATTTATGACCAGAGGAGAACTAGAGATCATTATTGATCACAAAATAGAAGATTGTGATTACATCAAACTAAAAAGTTTCTGTACAAATAATACTAATGCAAACAAGATTAGAAGGGAAGTAACAAATTGGGAAAATATTTTTAAAAGTAAAGGTTCTGACAAAGGTCTCATTTCCAAAATATATAGAGAACTGACCCTGATTTATAGGAAACCAAACCATTCTCCAATTGATAAATGGTCAAGGGATATGAACAGACAATTCTCAGATGATGAAATTGAAACTATTTCCACTCATATGAAAGAGTGTTCCAAATCACTACTGATCAGAGAAATGCAAATTAAGACAACTCTGAGATACCACTACACACCTGTCAGATTGGCTAAGATGACAGGAACAAATAATGATGAATGTTGGAGGGGATGTGGGAAAACTGCGACACTGATACATTGTTGGTGGAGTTGTGAAAGAATCCAGCCATTCTGGAGAGCAATTTGGAACTATGCCCAAAAAGTTATCAAACTGTGCATACCCTTTGACCCAGCATTGCTGTTATTAGGATTATATCCCAAAGAAATACTAAAGAACGGAAAGGGACCTGTATGTGCCAAAATGTTTGTGGCAACTCTTTTTGTTGTAGCTAGAAACTGGAAGTTGAATGGATGTCCATCAATTGGAGAATGCTTGGGTAAATTGTGGTATATGAAGGTTATGGAATATTATTGCTCTGTAAGAAATGACCAGCAGGAGGAATACAGAGAGACTTGGAGAGACTTACATCAACTGTTGCTGAGTGAAATGAGCAGAACCAGAAGATCACTATATACTTCAACAACAATACTGTATGAGGATGTATTCTGATGGAAGTGGATATCTTCAACATAAAGAAGATCCAACTCACTTCCAGTTGATCAATGATGGACAGAAATAACTACACCCAGAGAAGGAACACTGGGAAGTGAATGTAAATTGTTAGCACTACTGTCTATCTACCCAGGTTACTTATACCTTAGGAAGCTAATAATTAATGTGCAACAAGAAAATGGTATTTACACACATATATTGTATCTAGGTTATATTGTAACACATGTAAAATGTATGGGATTACCTGTCATGGGGGGGGGGGAGTGGAGGGAGGGACGGGATAATTTGGAAAAACGAATATTTAAAAAAAAAAAAAAGAGGGTGGTGTCCTGCCAAATCCCAAGAGGATCTGGATACACTCACCCAGGACCGGAAATGACTCAGCTCAGACCATAACATAGCTCTTTGCAGCATTCTACAGCAAGGGGCTCTTGTTGGGTTGCAGTCACACACAGCAAGGGTACAGCCCGGGGCAGCCTCTCATCTGCACAGTGAGGGGCTCGGCTGGGGATAGTGGAATTTCTCCAGCTTGACTGCGCTCCCCAGGCAGAGTCACTTCCAGTGCGGTGAGAGACAGGACGATTGCAAATACTCAAAGTAGACATTTGTGGGGGGGCAGTGATACCTTTGCTCCTTAACCTCTAATCCCAAGGTGGACACTAATCCTCACAGTGGGGCTCCTCACAGTGGGGCTCCTCGCAGGGCACTTACACAGCCCAGCCTGTGATACCAGACATACTCACTTCCCCGTGGAGCTCATCCCAGAGCCCTCCCTCAGCTCGGCCGTTCCTTGCAGCCTATTGAGAGGACAGATACTGTTCATACACCCATCCTTGCTCTGCTGAGGAAGCTGATAACCTCCTTGCACTGAAGGCTTTAAAAAAAAATGAGTAAGGGGGCAGCTAGGTGGCGCAGTGGATAGAGCACCAGCCCTGAATTCAGGAGGACTTGAGTTCAAATTTGCTCTCAGACATTTAACGATTCCTAGCTGTGTGACCCTGGGCAAGTCACTTAACCCCAGCCTCAGGGAAAAAAAAAAAAAAAAAAGAGTATTAAAAAAAAAAATGAAGAAAATGATTGACAGCTTCTATGCAGAAAAAGAGAGGGTTTCCAACCCTGAAGAGACTAATAGCAGACAATACCCCAAATAATGCTCTCCTAGAAGAAACTTAAAAATCTGAAGAGAGAATTGGAAGAAAAATGGGGAAAGGAAAGAGAAGCTATGCTAGAGAATAACAGTGTCCTGAAATGTGAATTAGAAAAGGTAAACAACTTCCTGAAATGTGAATTGGAAAAGTTAAAGAATTCATAGGAAGTGCAGGGAAATAGAATTAGGGAATTGGAAAAGGTAAATCACAGGAAAGTAGGATCTATGAATTGGAAAAGATAAAAAATTCCCAAGAATGTAGGATTTGTGAATTGGAAAAAGAAAATAACTCACTAAAAAACAAAGTTAGTGAAATGGAAAAAAATTCCATAGAGCAAAACAACTCATTTGAAACTTAATTGGACACATACAAAAAGAAGTTTTAAAAGCTAATGAAGAAATGATTCATTAAAAATCAGAACTGAACAAATAGAAATGAATGATTCATTGAGACACCAAGAATCAGTCAAGCAAAACCAAAAAAATGAAAATCTGGAGAAAAATGTCAGCTATCTACTTGCCAAAACGACAGACCTGGAAAATAGATCTAGGAGAGACAATTTGAGGATTATTGGACTTCTTGAAAATTATGATGAAAAAAAGAACCTAGATACTATTTTACAGGAAATCATCAAAGAGAACTGCCCAGAGGTAATAGAACCAGAAGGTAAAATAGGCATTGAAAGAATTCATCGAACATCTTCTGAAAAAGACCCTAAAAAAAAAAAAAAAAAAAAAAAAAAAAAAAAAAAAAAAAACTCCATGGAACATTGTGGCCAAATTTCAGAATTATCAGACTAAGGAAAAAATATTGCAATCAGCCAGGAAAAAACAATTCAAATATCAAGGTGCCACAATAAGAGTCACTCAAGATCTGGCTGCCTCTACATTAAAGGATGGAAGGGCCTGGAATCTGATATTCTGAAAGGCAAAAGAATTTGGAATGCAGCCCAAAATAAACTACTCAGCTAAGTTGAGCATTTTCTTCCATGGAAGAAGATGGACATTTAATGAAACTGATGAATTCCATATGTTTCCAAGGAAAAAACCAGATCTAAACAAAAAAATTGATCTCCAATCATAGGACTCAAGAGAACAGAAAAAGGTAAAAGGAACTCTTGAGAACTGTATTTCTGTTGTGGATATACATTAAGACTACATGTATAATTTGATTTTAAGGATATAACAAAAAAAGGGGGGGGGAGTAAAAATGGAAAGGCAATACTGTCAGAAAAAGGGGAAAGGGGCAATAAAAAGAGGGAAACCACATCCCACAAAGAAGCAAAGAAAACCTATCATATCTGAGGGAAGTTAGAAAGGGGGAGGAACTTTGTGTGAACCTTACTCCCATCAGAATTGGCTCAAAGAGAAAATAATTACATATTGGTTTTACAGAAAATTCTTTCTCACCTCATTAAAAAGGGGGAGAGGAAAAGGGAAAAGGAAAAGAGCAAAAAGGAAAGGGAACAAGAAAGGGAAAGGGATTTAAAGGGAGGAGATAGGGATACTAAAGAGGGAGAACTGCGTGAGGCAAGTGGAGCTCATAAGTTTAATACAGGGGAAGGGGTTCAGGGGGGATAAGGGACAAAAGCATAACCAGGGGGTAATATAATGGTAGGAAATACAGAATTAGTAATTTTAACTGTAAATGTGAATGGGATGAACTCTCCCATTAAGCGGAGGTAGATAGCAGACTGGATCAAAAGTCAGAACCCTACAATATGTTGTTTACAGGAAACACATTTAAACCAGAGAGATACATACAGAGTAAAGCTAAAAGGCTGGAGCAGAATCTATTATGCTTCAAGTAAAGTCAAAAAAGCAGGGGTAACCATCCTTATCTCAGATCAAGTAAAAGCAAAAATTGATCTAATCAAAAGAGATAAGGAAGGAAACTATATCTTGCTAAAGGGTAGCATAGACAATGAAACAATTCCAATACTAAATATATATGCACCACGTGGTATAGCATCTAACTTCCTAAAGGAAAAGTTAAAAGAGTTACAAGAAGAAATAGACAACAAAACTATAATAGTGGGAGATTTCAACCTTGCACTCTCAGAATTAGATAAGTCAAACCACAAAACAAATAAGAAAGAAATTAGAGAGGCAAATCAAATATTAGGAAAATTAGGTATGATAGATCTTTGGAGTATACTTCCTTTTCAGCAGTTCATGGAACCTGTACAAAAGTTGACCATATATTAGGCCATAAAGATCTCAAAATTAAATGCAGGAAGGCAGAAATAGTAAAGGCTTTCTTTTCAGATCACAATGCAATAAAAACTACATTCAACAAAAGGTTAGGGGTAAATAGATCAAAAAGTAATTGGAAACTAAATAATCTCATCTTAAAGAATGATTGGGTGAAACAGCAAATTATAGACACAATTAATAATTTCACTCAAAATAATGACAATGATGAGACATCATACCAAAATTTGTGGGATGCAGCTAAAGCGGTAATAAGGGGAAATTTTATATCTTTGGAGGCTTACTTGAAGAAAATAGAAAACGAGAAGATCAGTGAATTGGGCTTGCAACTTAAAAAGCTAGAAAAAGACCAAATTAAAAATCCCCAATCAAATACTAAACTTGAAATTCTAAAATTAAAAAGAAATTAATACTATTGAAAGTAAAAATACTATTGAAGTAATAAATAAAACTAAGAGTTGGTTTTATGAAAAAACCAATAAAATAGATAAATCTTTGGTAAATCTGATTAGAAAAAGGAAAGAGGAAAATCAAATTGTTAGTCTTAAAAATGAAAAGGGGGAACTGTCCACCAATGAGGAGGAAATTAGAGAAATAATGAGTTACTTTGCCCAACTTTATGCCAATAAATTTGATAACCTAAGTGAAATGGAGGACTACCTCCAAAAATATAGGCTTTCCAGATTAACAGAGGAGGAACTCGTAAATTGCTTAAACAGTCCCATTTCAGAAAAAAGAAATAGAGCAAGCTATTAATCAACTCCTTAAGAAAAAATCTCCAGGACCAGATGGATTCACGGGTGAATTCTACCAAACACTCAAAGAACAATTAACTCCAAATATTTGAAAAAATAGGGAATGAAGGAGTTACTACCAAATTCCTTTTATGACACAGACATGGTACTAATACCCAAACCAGGTAGGTTGAAAACGGAGAAAGAAAACTATAGACCAATCTCCTTAATGTATATTGATGCTAAAATCTTAAATAAGATATTAACAAAAAGACTACAGAAAATCATCCCCAGGATAATACATCATGATCAAGTAGGATTTATACCAGGAATGCAGGGCTGGTTCAATATTAGGAAAACTATCAGTATAATTGGCCATATTAATAATCAAATTAACAAAAATCATATGATTACCTCAATAGATGCAGAAAAAGCATTTGATAAAATCCAGCATCCATTTCTATTAAAAACACTTGACAGTATAGGAATAAATGGACTTTTCCTTAAAATAATCAGTAATATCTATTTAAAACCATCAATAAGCATCATATTTAATGGGGAAAGATTGTAACCATCCCCATTAAGATCAGGGATGAAACAATGTTGTCCACTATCACCATTACTATTCAATATTGTATTAGAAATGCTAGCTTTGGCAATAAGAGTGGAGAAAGAGATTAAAGGAATTAGAATAGGTATTGAGGAAACCAAATTATCACTCTTTGCTGATGATATGATGGTATAAGTAGAGAACCCCAAAGATTCAACTAAAAAGCTATTAGAAATAATCCACACCTTTAGCAAAGTTGCAGGATACAAAATAAACCCATATAAATCATCAGCATTCTTATATGTCACTAACAGAGTTACAGAGAGAAATTCCATTTAAAGTAACTACCGATAGTATAAAATATTTAGGAATCTATCTGCCAAGGGAAAATCAGAAACTATATGAGCAAAACTACAAAACACTTTCCACACAAATTAAGTCTGATCTAACCAATTGGAAAAATATTAAAGATGTCAATACTACCTAAACTAATCTGTTTATTTAGCGCTATACCAATCAGACTCCCAAAAACTATTTTAATGACCTAGAAAAAATAACAACAAAGTTCATATGGAAAAACAAAAGGTCAAGAATTTCAAGGGAATTAATGGGAAAAAAAAATCAAATGAAGCTGGCCTAGCTGTACCAGATCTAAAATTATATTATAAAGCAGCAGTTACCAAAACCATTTGGTATTGGCTAAGAAATAGACTAGTTGATCAGTGGAATAGATTAGGTCCAAAGGACAAAATAATCAATAACTCTAATAACCTAGTATTTGACAAACCCCAGGACCCCAGTCTTTGGGATAAGAAGTCAATGTTTGACAAAAATTGCTGGGAAAATTGGAAATTAATATGGCAGAAACTAGGCGTTGACCCACACTTAACACCGTACACCAAGGTCAGGTCAAAATGGGTTTATGACCTAGGAATAAAGAATGAGATTATAAATAAATTAGAGGAACATAGTATAGTTTACCTCTCAGACCTGTGGAAGAGGAATGAATTTATGTCCAAAGAAGAACTAGAGATCATTATTGATCACAAAGTAGAAAACTTGGATTATATCAAATTGAAAAATTTTTGTACAAACAAAACTAATGCTGATAAGATTAGAAGGGAAACAATAAACTGGGAAAACATTTTTACAGTTAAAGGTTCAGATAAAGGCCTTATTCCCAAAATATATAGAGAATTGACTCTAATTTATAAGAAATCAAGCCAATCTCCAATTGATAAATGGTCAAAGGATATGAACAGACAATTCTTGGATAAAGAAATTGAAACTATTTCTAGTCATATGAAAAGATGCTCCAAATCATTATTAATCAGAGAAATGCAAATTAAGACAACTCTGAGGTACCACTATACACCTGTCAGATTGGCTAGAATGACAGGGAAAGGTAATGCAGAATGTTGGAGGGCATGTGGGAAAACAGGGACACTGATACATTGTTGGTGAAATTGTGAATACATCCAGCCATTCTGGAGAGCAATTTGGAACTATGCTCAAAAAGTTCTCAAACTGTGCATACCCTTTGACCCAGCAGTGTTGCTACTGGGTTTGTATCCCAAAGAGATCTTAAAGAAAGGAAAGGGACCTGTGTGTGCAAGAATGTTTGTCACAGTCCTCTTTGTAGTGGCTAGAAACTGGAAACTACGTGGATGCTCATCAATTGGAGATTGGCTGAATAAATTGTGGTATATGAATATTAAGGAATATTACTGTTCTGTAAGAAATGACCTATATAATAGGATGATTTCAGAAAGGCCTGGAGAGACTTACATGAACTGATGCTGAGTGAAATGAGCAGGACCAGGAGATCATTATGTACTTCAACAACAATACTATATGATGATCAATTCTGATGGATATGGTCATTTTCAACAATGAGATGAACCAAGTCAGTTCCAATAGAGCAATAATGAACTCAACCAGCTTCACTCAGCAAAAGAACTCTATCAGATGATTATGAACCAGTATATAGAATTTCCAATCCCTCTAATTTTGTCTGCCTACATTTTGGATTTCCTTCATAGGCTAATTGTACACTATTTCAAAGTCCGATTCTTTTTGTACAGCAAAACAACTGTTTGGTCATGTATACATATATTTTATTTAATTTATACTCTAACATATATTGGCCAACTTGCCATCTGGGGTGGGGGGGACCAGGGGGAAAATTAGAACAAAAGGTTTGGCAATTGTCAGTGTTGTAAAATTACCCATGCATATATCTGGTAAATAAAAACTATTAAAAAAAAAAAAAAAGAAAGAAAAGAAAGAAAAAGGCAGTGTCCTGCTGAAAGGAAGCAGCATACTCATCATAATGAAGAGTATGGAATTGAGTCAGAAAGCATGAATTTTAGTTTCTGCTCAGCAATTATGACCTTGAACAAATGGCTTATCTTCTCTGCCTCGGTTTCTTCATCTGTAAAATTATGGGTTTGAATTAGATGACCTTTAAAGGTTCTTCTCCTTGACATTCTGTGATTTCCCCACTAGCATACTTAGCATGTGGTACAGAAGGGCATACATAGATGGTAGTGGCTTTTGGCTTATACCAGGCAAGGTTCCAATATCTTATACCGATTAGTTCTTATCTACCACTTATGGATACCCTGAATTAAGATGTCTGGGACTCAGTTGTTCACTGCAGATCTAAATAGAATACATATTAAAGTGGACTAAATACAACCAATTTTCTTTACCATTTGTGAATTGGAATCATTGTTCTAGAATTAAGTAAACTTTCTTTCACTTCCTTCCACTATTATGAAATTTTTTTTTTCTTTTGGAGTTGTTATTGTTTGAAATGTAATTGTAGAGATGTGGGAGTATTCATCAGTAATCAAGTTTTGATTTTTTTTTTCCTTTTAGATTTCCCGAATGGAATATGTGCACTCAAAAAACCTCATTTATCGGGATGTCAAGCCAGAGAACTTCCTGATTGGCCGACAAGGCAACAAGAAGGAACACGTTATACACATTATAGACTTTGGCCTGGCAAAGGAATACATTGACCCTGAAACCAAAAAACATATACCATACCGGGAACACAAGAGTTTGACTGGAACAGCGAGATACATGTCCATCAATACCCATCTTGGCAAAGGTGTGTTCATTTTTTTCCCAGGAAAGGGACAGTTCACTGCAAACAATTATTTATTTCAATAGCCCTTTTTCCCCATTGATTTCAACGTATATTTCAAGTCTTAATTCCTACTGTTTTATTTTAAACCAAGGCAGCAAGATCCTATTATGACCTCATATAGAACAAGACATTGTTAAACCACTAAATGATTTAGACTGTCTTTATCTGCTCAGATGATCATATTGATGTTTTGTTATATGAAACTTAATGAAATTTGATTGAAAGCATTTAGCTAATGATTTTTGTAATTATGGCTGGGGGCATATATTTATATGTAAGAACTATACTTCCTTACTAAAGCTAATTTCCTAATAGGAAAGAAGAGTTAACCAAATCATACCTTATATTTCTGCTTATACCATTTTTACCAGGCTAATTGCATAGGCCTCAGTCTAGATTATAGGTATTACTTGATAGAAATTTATTCGCTGTTCCACAAGCCCTTGCATTTCTTCTCATCATGCTAAAAGAACTTACTTAATAATTTGCTTATATCATACATATAAAAAACTTCTACCATTATCATATTCACAGGAATAATAACTATATTGCCTGCAATAAATCAGTTTTATTACATAATACTTTTATAGTATGATTATAATAAAGGAATATTTAAATATTTTTTCTAAGGAACTTCAGGGGTTTGAATTTGTTGAATGTGATTTGTGCTTCTGATATCTATAGAACAGTAGCAAATCTACAAAGTAAAGTTATCAAGGAATAAAAAAAAATTGTTATGTTTAGATTTGGTTGAGGAGATTTTGAAAGCAGTGTGGCTCTACCTCTATTACACTAGATGTATTTTTTAAGACAGATTCTGATATTAAAGTACAGAACTGGTCAAGAATATGTCTCACGTACACTCTTTTTTAGAGAGAGATCTTAGGCTTTAAAAATAATAGATAAAAGTCATTTGCTTAGGTGACACTGACAGTCCCCCATTTTTTGTCCAATATGTGGTATGTTTTATATTTTGAGATGTGTCTGATGTTGGACTTGAGGGCTAGGCAATCTTCTCTTCATTTTGTAACTTTAATGGTGATGGGCAAGGACACTCAGGAAAAACTAAAATAAGTGGTAGAAAGTGTTATATTATTTTGGGATCAGAGCAGTCCCCTTAAATCATTATTGTCACTTGTTGCTGGATAACTAGAAAGGATTATGTTTCAAATCAACCTGTCTAATCAGATTGCAGCTAGTATACTGTAAAGAATAGATGTACATTTGGTATGTGTTCAGTAGAATGTTTTGCTTGACTCTGAGTACATTTAACACGTGTGTGTGTGTGTGTGCATGTGCACATGCGTGTCCCTGCATGCTTGTGTCTATGTGAGTGTCTGTGTGTGTGACTAAGAAGGGAATAGTAGTGTAGTGGCCATGAAAGAAGCTAGTTTGCTATCAACATTACATTAAATACCTTCTGTATTGATTGGCTAATAAAACTCTGTTAATGAAAGCCCAACCTTCGCTCATGAAAGTCTCAAAGACTAAGTCATATAGTCTGTTTTTCTCACTAAAAGAAGGATGATAGCAATATTTGGGGAATTTTTATACATTTAAAGGAAGCATAGCTTTTTGAGTGTTTATGAAATAGTATGACACTTTGATTGTCCTGAAATAATTCATGGGTCACTGATATTAGTACTCATCCTCAATGATAATGAAAATGACCTACATGAATTATCTGTGAAAGGAAGTGACAAATTAATATTGCTCTATCTTTACTTTTTAAAGTCATGTTAAAGACATCGTTGCTTCTAAAGTCCAGTGTCCCAGTCTATGCCATTATTTAAAGGTAAAAGACATAATTTTGATTTTAATTGCATTGAAATAGCTTACAAAAGTTATTAAGGTGGCCTGTCTATCCAGAAAGGGAGAAGAGTTGATATTTCTCTTTGAGTAAGATGGCTATTGGCATCCCAATCCCTTTATAATAATTTGGAGACTTGTGCCCTCTAGTGTGCAATAGTAAATTGCAATCATTTCCTGATGAATTTTTACTACAAAGGGGCCTCTTTTTAAGGGAAGTGAAAGTAAAAATAGAGAAGCAATGGATAGTTTTGATACAATGTAAGAGGCTACAGGAAGAGGTTTCTCTGTATTACTCTGCTAAAATCTCACCCCCACATTGTTTTTTTTCCATGAAAAGAAAATCTCTTCTTCCTTAAGCCCTGTTTTAGACTAATTTTGTGAGTAGGATTAAAAACTGGTTTCATTCATTTCATTTTTTTCCTTTATTTGTGTCATAAAACTATGTAAATACTTCCCTAATGCCAATTAAAATCTTTCCAAAGACATCTTCCTAAGCACCATTTAGAAAGCCTATTTCTCTCTCTACAATTTATTCTAATTTCTATTCATTTGTTTTCTGTACAATTCCAGATTATTAGAAACCGTCAAGTTTGCTGTCTCTGTATCCTGGTATGAATAGCTTCCCCAATCTGCCTGGATCAAATGGTTAATTTTTTTAGATACAAAAGAGATATGTTTATATATCTGTATATCCAGCGTCACATAAAAATTTCTCAGGTGAAAAGGCGTTGCAAGTAGAAAAAGTATAAGAAACCCTGGTCTAATTGATAACTGGACTTTAGTTCTAGTATATTTGAAAAAAGAATATAGTTTTCTTTATATCCATCTCTCCCATACTTACTTTGCCATTTCATTTGTTCCCCTTCCGCTTCCTATCAACACTCACAAAAAACAAATGAAATCCCTATAACTCAAATTATTTTAGTTGATAAATTTCCAGAGGGTAGTGACTTTATTGGCTTATAAATTACTCTTCCTATGTGGGCCACTTGAATACATATTACATGCTATTCTTTTTTTATTAGTATTATAGCTTTTTATTTTCAAAACATATGCATGGGTAATTTTTAAGTATTGACCCTTGCAAAACCTTCTGTTCCTACTTTTATCCTCCTCCTTTCCACTCTCTCCCCTAGATGGCAGGTAGTCCAATACATTTACATGCTATTCTAAAGTAATTTAGGGATGATATATACATGTGAGTGGAACATATTTTAATCATATAAAACCAATAGAAAATTTTAAAGTATTCTGATGAAAAAAATTCTGAGATACTTTTTTCAGGAGTAACATAGTTCTTTTATTGCCTTGGCAGTTTAGGATTTTGTTGGTTTGGATTGCTTTCTAGTTTTGCATTTGCTACATGAGATTTATTTGCCAATGAAAGATCTAGACAAAGGAGTATGTACATGTTAATATGATCTAGACTATCGTCCCCAATTTAGTTATAAAAAGAATTAGTAAAGAGAGTTTTTCCACACCAAAATAATTTTTAGGGAATTACTGGTTGTGATTCCAGTTTTGCTTTAATAGCTGCAATTTCTGTTGTTTGATCTGTTTTACCTTTTAGAGCAAAGCCGAAGGGATGATTTGGAAGCCTTAGGCCATATGTTCATGTATTTCCTTCGAGGCAGCCTACCCTGGCAAGGACTCAAGGTATATGTGAAAAAAACATAATTTAGGGTTTTGTTTCTGTACTCATTTGCTAATTTACAGATGACTATGTTGTTTGTTATTATCAGCACAAAGTGGAAGATTGCTGAAAGAAATAGATCTAGGAATGTTTTACCTTTAATTATTTTTTAATGTTCACTGAATATTGACTTCTGGAGTACTTTCCTTAATAAAAATCTATTATTAGAGCAATTCTTATCCCTGCCTCCAATATGTTTTAGCATTTTTTTTAAAGAATCTTTCTTTTCTACTTAATTATGCTTTTTCTGTCTCTGGATATAACCTTTCCCCACTGCCATTAGGTGGCAAAAGGAATGTTTCCCACAAGTAGATGCTATCAGATGCTCTGCCTTTTGCAGGGAAGGATTTCCCTTGAAGGAATCAAAAGAATTTTCTCCTTCATTGTAAATTAAAGATCTCATAGAGGAAAATGAAAATTCAATATTTAGTTTTATTTATTGACAAATTTCTGACAGTAAAGCAGTATGGTAGAGTGGATAGAGGGCTAGTCTTGGATTGAAGAAAACCTGGGGAAAATACCTGACTTTTCAATGCCTTGGGTAGCATTCAGATACTTTTTAAGTCAGAGATCAAAATGTCAATCTTTATTGATGTAATTCCCTACACCAGTGTAATTATAGATCAGGATCAAAACAAATGTGAATGTGTGTGTGTATGTGTTTTCTATTATTCTTCATGAATCTTTATATTTTTTTATGCATCTCTCCTTTGCTTCAATGTTCATACAGTATTTTATGTCTCAATTATCTAAGATTCAGAAGAACTGAGTTTTAGTTTGGTTTGCTCAGCTGTGTGGTCTTAAGACTCACCTGCGTGGACCTTAGTTTCATAGAATTAGAATTTTAGGATCATCTTGCCTAGCCTCCTAATTTAACAGATGAAGAAGTTAAGGTTAAATAATTGAGACATAAAAATACTGTACCAGTCTTTGAAGCCAAGGTAAGAGACATAAAATGTTTCATGAGGAATTGCAAGCACAATCAGAATTTGCTAATCAGTAAATCTAATAATGTTTGGTCTTGATAGTTGTCATTTTCAAAATAGCTTTCAACTATTTAGTTGGTCCTTTGCAGTTTTAAGAATGTCAAATTCATTTTTAACTCTTACAAATAAACTTTTTCTCTTGCCCTAACTCTAAATTCATGAACCATTTTTAGTGGTTCTAATGGTTTTTCCGATTTCATCTTCGAGTACCATTACTTAAAACTGAGTGGAATATTCTTGGTATAGCACACAAGAGCCATATTGAGGACTTGCCTTGGATCAGATCTAAGGCACATTAAGTTTCTCTACTTATATTATTAATAAATCTCACTTCTTAATATTTTAAGATATTATTAAGCCAGCATTAGTCCTAGTGTGTAGTTATTTTCAGATTTATCTTTTGCATGTGTTTTCTCTCCTCTCTAAAAGTATTTATATGTACTTTTGTTTTATTTCTACTTAGATCTCTAAAAGATTTTCAATAAAACCATATTTATTTCTATTGTTGAATTAATAATAAAAATTTTTAAAAATTCTTACCCACTGCTCTTAATCCATTTAATAGTGTTTATATCTGTGATTAGACTACTAAGTATATTTTGCAAGTAAGGTTTCTGTGAACAAAGTAAATGTTTTATGCACATCTAAATATGCCACCACACTATGTTTGCCTCATCTGCTAATTTGGGAATAGGGACATAGAGAGGGAATTGAGTCTGTTTAACAAAACCTGTTAGTTTGAGTAAAATCAGCATTACTTCTCCAAATCTGTTGAATATCTCGTTGTCAACACTTATTTCCAAATAATAATTTTTATTTTTTTTTTTGGTTTACTGTAGGCTGATACATTGAAAGAAAGATATCAGAAGATTGGAGATACCAAAAGGAATACTCCAATTGAAACTCTCTGTGAGAATTTTCCAGGTGAAGTCATTTTAGATTTTTCTTTGAGTTATAGGGATTAATTTTTTTTTTTTTTTTGAAATGAATTCTGATTGGGTGGATATGAAAGTACCTACCATATGATTACTTTCTTGAAGAACTTACAAGGTAATACATGATTTATACCATCAGTAGGAAGAAGATAATAATCCTCATAATCCTTTCTCCCCTCCCCCCTCCAGATTACTCAGGATAGGTTTTATAAATTCTATTTAGTACTTGAAGAAACTTATGCAGAAAGTATACTTTTCTCGTTCTGATATTCTTCTAATTCCTTTCCCAACAGAGGAGATGGCAACATACCTTCGATATGTCAGGCGATTAGATTTCTTTGAGAAACCAGACTATGATTACTTACGAACACTCTTTACAGAGCTCTTTGAAAGGAAAGGTTACACCTTTGACTATGCCTATGACTGGGTTGGAAGGCCAATTGTAAGTATCCCCTCCCATCTAATAGTCCTCTCTCACTCTTAAACCAGCATTCATTCTTACACTTTTTTACTATATTATTTAAATCTTTTGGAAAAATAATTGCCTTGAATATAGCTAAGTTCACCAATGCCTTTAGTCTGATCTCACAGTCTGCTCTCAAAGGTAGAAAGCAAGAATAATTTTTCTAGTTGGCTTTAAGGCATTAATAAGAAGTTGGGTCATGTTTCAAAAGTCAATATGGTGTAAGGCTTAAGGTACCTAGATCTCTGAAAATAGAAGGACTTCACACCATAGAAAGTTTCTTTTTTTTTTAGAAAATCTCAGAATTTGCTTTTCTGGAAGTGAGAAAATGTGTTCCCCTAAAGACTTTGATTATGTTTAACACCCAGTATACCATACTTCTTTAAAAGATATTTAAATATGTATTAAAGCCTCACATTGAGGACTGGGAGCCAGTACGGAGCATGTTATTTTTTACAAAAGGGAAAATTGAAGAGACAGTCTCATCACCCAGTTTTCATTTATAATATCACAGTATTTTAACTGTCAGTTAAAAGAGGAACAAAATCAATCCTATTTTCCCTACTTGGTTTTTTGTTTTATTTTTCTAGCCTACTCCAGTAGGGTCAGTTCATGTAGATTCTGGTACATCTGCAATAACCAGAGAAAGCCACGCACACAGGGAGCGGCCATCACAACAACAACCTCTTCGAAACCAGGTCTGTGACTCTTTCCTGTCCTTTCAGCTATCCTTCTAAATATTAAAGCACAAATTCTATTGCATGTTCCTTAAAAAAAAAAAAAAAAAAAGTACATGTTTTGGAAGAGAAGGCACAAAGTCATCGGGTTTTTTGTCAGTTCCTCCAGTCACAGTGGTTTTGGGTACCATACTCTTTTTTTCCCAGCAGGTTCATAAATGTCTTGGGTTTTGACCAAATGTGATATACTAATTCATAAAGCCCTAGAAGCTTCTTGTCTTAAAGAATTTACAGGTTGTCAGTTTCTAATATTTGAACCCTGAAGTGATTCTGAGGCAGATGAAGGGGATTTCTTCTAGAGCTGTCAGTTGATTCACTCTAGACTTAATCTTTTAAAAAGAATTTCAGGCTAATAGTTTAATTCAGTACCTATTGAAGAGCTGTATGCTCTACAGAAATAATTAAGGATTGTCTTGATTGTTTGTTAGTCATTCATGATTCTTAATGAATTTTTCAAGAACTTCTAATTACTTAGAACTCATTTCTAAATATGGAGAAAAAAATCTTAGCAAAGTATTTCCTAAAGATATTTTGAATTCTTTATTGACTAGAAGAGTCCCATGGTTTGTTATTTTTTCATTTTCTCCCTTTATTGAGGCAATTGTTATTAAGTGACTTGCCCAAAGTCACACAGATAGTATCAGGTGTCTGAGGTCAGATTTGAACTCGCTCCTCTGAACTCCAGGACTGATGCTCTATCCACTGTGCCACTTATTCTTAAATGGAGCAGTCTGGCGTGAAGTTGGGCCCAGTTTTATCCAGCTTTCTGTCATGCTAAAAAGTCTACATCTTTCTATAAATGTTATTGCTTGGGAGAATAGTAGGTTACTTAAATGGTTTCAGTGGAGGAACAGAATATAATTCATATAATATAATCTCATATTTCTTAGTGTTCTTATATTCTCTTGGTGTGACATGAATGTCTTTTCTTATAAAATCTTCTCTATTTTTGTTGGAAAAAGCAATAAATATGATATATATGTATATATATATATATATAAATATATATATATATATAACAAAAACGAGGATTGTAGTAGATGAAAACTTGATTCAGTAAAACTAATAAGGTGAAAGTGTTATGGTCCTTAATGTTGCTTTAAATGAGATGTTTTTGCCTGTTTTACAGTGCCTGTAATTATGTAGAAAATATCTGCTGAACATAAGGCTTCTTTCTAAACATTTTTGGCTTTGAAATTTACTTCTTGGGTTACTTTTTTGGATTTATAGCTGTCCTTGCCAAAGAATGTAGCACATAATTGTTAACCTGCCAATAACAAATCTCTCTGTCTTTAGGTTGAGTCTTGAACAAGAGTCTCAGTCTGTTTACTTAAAATCTTTCTAACATTGTAAAACTTAGACTTCTATAATCCAGGGTCCATAGTATCTTTTGACTACTAAGAGTTTAGAATTTCCCACTGTTGTGTGAATTTCACCCTATTTTCTGGTGGACTCTAGTTCCCTCTGCTGTGTAGTGAGTGGATCTTTGGTACTGAAGTTTTTGTGCTCTGGCTTCCCTTAGTCTATAATTTTGCTAGCATTTTATTCATATCCATGATTGTTCTCTAGTGTTTATTTTTTTAAAAATCAGCACTTGTATATATTTCCTATTTTTGAAAATCATGTACTAATTTAGATTAAATTAGCTTTTAGGTTTGGAAGTCAGTATGAGATAGCATTTATCACTGGGTAGCTATTCCATCTAAACCTATGAATGTGATATTAATTTTTAATTTACTAAACTATTTGAGCATCTGAATTTACTTATCAATACAGTTTTAATAAATAAGCCAAATATCCTCTCCCTTCAAACATCTAAATGAAGACAATATACATGTCCTCCCATACAAGTAGACCATGTATGCAGCCTTCAAGACTGTCAAAATACTTCCTATCTTAGTCTTGAGTATATATGGTGGAGAGATATTTCTGAAGTGGATCCCTACCAAACATAAGGCAGTTATTTGGTAGTAATAGAGGCTTGATTTATGCGAGAATATGAGTGGCAAGAAAAGTGCATTCTCCAGTTATCATATGACCTAAGATGAGTTGTTAATTATTCTGTATCTGGGTTTTTTCATCTATATTATAAAGGTGCTACACTAGGCAGCCCCCAGAGTCTCTTTTAGAAGAGTGTAAATTGGCCTGGATACAACATATATCTGATGGGCCTTGGTCTTTAGGTGGAGAAATGATGAAGACAAGAGAGCCACTACGAGGCTGTCAAAGATGGAATGTTTCTCTTCCAGTCCTTGTTAACCTTTATATCCCTTATTGTAATTACATCATTACAGCATACTGATTATGTGTGAACTAGAGAACCATTATCGCATCAATTCCACTGAGTTAACACCTTGTTTCAAGTGTAGTTGTCCAAATATACCCAATATCTTTAATAGTTTGGATTATGTGCTTTAAGAATGTTTGCTGTATTCTTAATAGTATTACATAGGTGTACTTTTAAATCCCTCATCTTGAGGGTAATCTCTGTACAAATATGCATATATACATTTACATATACACACACATACACACATATACATATGGATTCATCCATACAACTCATATATAAAATTTTATATTTTCATCTGAGCAGTTAATTGTCCTTTTAAATTTAATTCAAGTTATTCTTCAGAGTATTAATTTTGTTAAGACAGAAAAGGGAAATAAAATCATATGTTTAGGTGGAGTACCTTTCCTGATAGTTGGGATCATTCCAAACCTCCTAACAGAGGGCGTCTTTTCCTTCATTTGGTCCTGTACATACATACACTTTTAGCCTTCATTATTTCCTTAAATGTTATCTTAGTTGATAATGCTAGGGGCAGCTAGGTGGCGCAGTGGATAGAGCACCAGCCTTGAATTCAGGAGGAACCGAGTTCAAATTTGGTCTCAGACACTTAACACTTCCTAGCTGTGTGACCCTGGACAAGTCACTTAACCCCAGCCTCAGGGAAAAAAAAAAAGAAAAGAAAATGCTAGCCAGGATTCTGGCCCTACTAGTCTCAAAAAAATCCATTGTAGTGTTATTGTGCTCATCAGGAAGATGGTCGAAATGGCACTTACTTCTAATAAACAAAGCCTTCTTAATATTGTCTGACTGTATCACTTCTAGAAATGAGTCCAGCCATTTCCCATGTATCCATTAAAGTAAATAATAGTCACTGCATTGTGCATGATGGCTGGGCATGGTACATTCCCATAATACAGAATATTATCTAGAATATCCTCCCACACCCTATGCCCCTCACATTTCCTGCTCTTTAAAACTTTTATTCCATCACATCTTGCAGACATTATAAGAAATACTGTTATAATTAAGTTAAGGTTCCTCCCCCCCTTTCTTATTTTTGTTTTCCCCTTCTTTTGATAGGCTAGATGTAAATAGTATAAGGAATAATGATTATTCAAATTAGAAGTTTTGAGAGATAGGCATTCTCACTCTACTTACCTACTATGAGAAGGCTTCTTGCCTGAGGTGAGAATTTTTATCATAACCTAAGGTGAGAAAGTATTTTGTGACTTTATGATTTCTTTTTTTTTTCCTTCCTAATGTCTTTGAAAACAAACATGTTAATCAGCAGATAAAGTGATTCCGTTTTGAGATCTGTAATAATGATTCTAGACATCTAGCTCTACAATATGTGCTTTTAATGAATTCTGTATTACTTATCCTTCTTCCCTGGTCCCACGTATATTTACCCAAGATAAAAGAAAAATATTTATCTTCTCTACATGTAAGCTCCTGTGCCATCAGTTTGACTTGTAAGAGAAGTATAAATCCAGAGACCAAGCCAAGAAGGTGTTCTGAGAAGTCCTTGAGTTAGAAAGAACTACTTTTAAACTCAAATCAGTCTACTAAGTAGGGGAAAAAATAAAATTACAATGTGTTTTGAAATAATCATGTCTTCAAGGAAAGAGAGGTTGTTGGTTTTGTTGTTTTTTTTAATTTATGTAGACTGCAAAGTAATGGATATGACTTCTGTGGCAGAAATAGCCCTTTGATTGGTCCTAAAATCTTAGTTTATCTAAAGATGGAGATGAGACCAAAATAATGAGTAGTTTGGGTAGTTAGGTGGGATTACATGTCAATTGGGTATCTTAGTAAATTGAATGAATTTATTTTAAATGCAGGTTCAGTAGCCTTAACAAACCAAAAGCTGATTAACTCTCCATTCTCCTTCCTTTTGCAGAATACCGATTAGTTCTCAGCAAGGTTCAGGACTTGCTAGTTGAAGGGGCGGACGAGTTTGCTCAGAGATAACTTGCCTCCTTCTGTCCTGTGTAATTTCCTAACGTGCTGTCTGTTGTCTAGTGAGAACACGGACATACAGAACCAACGCTCTCCCTTGTTGATCACCTCCAGCATAGATCTCAATACAGGATAGGGTTTTTCTTCCTCTCCTTTGGGAACTTAACACTGAGGGGACATTGAAACAAAGAGGTGTGAAAACTGAAATAAAATCCTTTGCCTTAGCTCCTCCTGTTCTATCACCTGTCACTCATCTCAGCTCCTAATTTTCTATTCCATATTAAAAGTTTTCTTTTATCTGTGTGCATTTTTTCATTATTTTATTCCTTTAGCTAGTAATGCTAGTGTGTTAAGATGAAATTTTAAGAGTTCATTTTTCCTACATTTAAAGAAAATAATTTGGTTAAATTGGGAAAAATCCTCCAATTTTAGAAGGGAACGATTCTATTTTGCTGATCTATAAATTTAAATTTCATAAGTTTCCCCTTATTTAATCCTGAACCTCTCTTTCTATTAGTATTCCCTCAGTCCTGAACTATAATATCTCCAAATGCTAATGAGAAATAATTTATCCATAACTGATTGTTCTTTGATGATGATGTCCCCTGGTCTCTGCTTATACTTAGAAGCAGACTTCAGAGACTTGTGAAATGCAGATGGAAAGAAACAAAAAGGAACTCAGTGTATTGAGCATACAAGTCTTTGTTAAGTTGTGTAGGCAAGAAGGAGAAACCAAGAAGCAGCCCAGGGCAGTGGGACAGGCCGAGAGTCAGAGGCAAGGTCCTTATGGGGAGTTTCAGCCTCAGCACTCATTGACATGGTGGACTGTGGGCAAATCATTCCACCTTTCCGCCTCAACTCCCTTATCTGTGCAATTCAAATGAGCAGGGTTAGCTGGCCTTACCTACATAGGAATTTTGATAAAAGGGATGCACAAACTGTGACATATTCTAAGAATGTGATTAGTTTGGTGTCTCAAAGAGATTTTATTTTGTGGGACTGCTCACAAGCAGAAACTGAGTAATTTCTGTTTTTCACTTTTGTTCTTCATACTGCTGTGTTAGTGGCTATCCTTTCCAGTTGTGGGATGGACAGCAAGCCTCCCCCCCCCTTTCTCTTCTCCTCTCCCTCATGGGTATCAAGCTTCTAGCATATTCCTTCTTTTACATAGTTTAGACTGAAATTCTGTGTCAGAAAATTATTGTTTCATAAAAAGAAACGACTTCACAGATCATTATTTCTTGAAATTTCAGTGTTTCCAAGGCTATTCTATCACTTGAAGAGAGAGAAATAAGGAGAGTTTGAAATAGAGATTTACAAACTTCTAATGTGTTCCCTATAGTTTCTAATAAAGCTTTATAGGATTGATATGATTGTCCTTTTAGCACCTGCAAAATAATGAGTCTTGGAAGCGTTCCTTTCAGGTTGTAGCTATACATTAGGTATATCGAAACTAGTCCATTACTTTTTGTGCATTTAGTATATTACCTGAAGATAATCCTTTATTTGGTAAGTTTAATTACAGGTTAGGTAGACCTCAGTTTTATTAAAATATACAAATCTGTAATCTTAGTAACTTTTTAAAAAAAATTCCTTACAAATCACAGCCTGATTCACTAACTTGTTTTCACCTTTTAAGATATTTACTTTTCATTCATTCTTCTTTTTCTTCTATTCCTACTAGGGAAAGTGAAGTTTTATCTATGCAATTTGATAAGGCAAACTATACTCACTCTTAACTTTTTGATATTATCCAGTTTCTTGGTGCATGTACTTGAAATCAAGCAGTGAATTCCAGGAAGTCAGTGTTTGAGTTCAATGGATAACCAATTGAATATAAAATGGATTAGGTTTTTTGATAAATGTAATCGAAATTATTTCAAAGGGAGTTACACAAGAAAACCCAAAATTATGATTCCATTAGCTATAATAAAAAGAATGTCCTTGTTATTCCTTTTGCTTCAGGCTAGAAACTCACCTAGAAATGTTTTCCTATTCACAGTGTCTACTTTGTACATTACACTATCTTCTATATGTTACTTGTAGTTGTGGGATTATGTTCCAGCAAATATTTTGTTTTCATTGTTTCCTGCTTACTATATTGATTCCAGAAGAAAGTCTTCTCTGACAAAATGAAATGTTATGAGATATTTTATTCTTTCATCCTTTTTGGGGATTATTGTCCAGTTCCTAGCCATATTCTCCATGTGCTTTGCATTAACACTGCTTTTATGTCTTTCTTGCATGGCTGCCTTCTTGTTTCTATTTTCTTACATCCAGAGTAAAGCAGTCATAACTAAAATTTTTAAGTGAGAGGACATTTTAAGATATTCTATCTGAAAGTTAATATTGTAAATTTCCTCTGTTTGTAATTAGGAAATTAGATTACATTTACATTACATTAGATTACATTTCTGAATAATACAAATAATGATTTTGCTACTTCTGTCATAGATAGTCCTTTAGCAACTGAATTACACTGATAATGAAAATGAAAAATTTGGAATTATGGAAAATTCACAACCTTAATTCCCCTTATTAGTATAGCCTTGCCATTGCTAGCTGCCATACTGTCTTTTTTTGAGGGGAGGAGAAGCATCATCTGCATTATATTGTCTAGTAGTTGGTTGCTATTTGTGTATACCCAGAATTTCATAGACATTTAACGAGAAAAGTGAAACAAATGATAAAACATAGTAATTTATTATCCCTAAAAATCTTATATTGGTAAATGGGATAGGGGTAGGGAATAGACCTGGTATATTACTGATATAAGTAATTCGTGAAAAAAGTCTCTCTACTTATACAGATCAGCATATCCTATGCTACTCTTAGAAAATTTTCTAGAGTAGAGGCGATATGCTGGAAAACAGATTAAAATGTAATTGAGAAATATTTAACAAAATAAATAAAAATACAACAGAACATAGATAATATGATGTTAATGGGTTTTTTGTTGTTTTTTTTTTAAGTCAATATGCTGCCAGCAGGGATCCCCCTGTACTGTTTAGTGGCCTGTTTTTTGGTTTTTTTTTTAGTTTGACATCACAAGCTTGGAAGTTTGGGCAGATTGTGATTGGCCATGGGTCATTGCATAGGTCAGAGCTAAGACTTGAATCCTGGCTTCATTTTATTCCCTACACCACATAGCCCTCTCTTTGGCAGATGATTTTCTAGACATTGAAAAGATGTTTCCACAAACCCTGGATGCAGAACAAATCTTTCTGGAAGCTATATAGCCCCACTAGTTTGCTATTACATTGAAAAATAGAAATCCTATGTGATAAACTTGTCCTCGCCTCAAGCTCACTTTGATCTTTCAGGTTTTGTTGCTTTTGATTAATTTATAAAACATTAAGAACAGTGTCATCAATTTTTGTGCTACCAGAGTGGAAAATGCGTATGAAGCCATGCGGAATGCTAATATTTTTTCCTCTTTAAAAGAAAAACATTCATTGCCTATAGGATATATTTTAAATATCTGCCCTTGGGATGCATTTTGAAATTATTTTCAAATTAAACTGAATACGTTAAACCTTCCTTGAAACTTTTTTGTTTTTACATATAACAGTAACAATGGATTTTTGTTTTGTGTGTGTGTGTGTGTGTGTGTGTGGTGTGTGTGTTAAAAAAGATTTCATAGATATAGAAAAGTAAGTTTTCTCTTGAGCAATGGAAATCTGCAATAACTCTTACAACTTCTAACCCTACCAAGTTGCATAGATTATTTGAGAAGTTGTGACTTGCTCAATGTTAGACAACCCCTGTGTATGTTAGATTCAGTACTTAAACCTAAGTTTTCTTGACTCTGAGCAGCTCTCTATCCACTATTTTGTGCTGTCTTTCATCCTTTGAGTAAATTTTTTATTTTACTAGAGTTAGTAGCAACAAGCATAGTCTGAAAAGCCAGCAATACATCAGCCAAAATTCTAATTTGTATTTTATTAAAACTGCAAATAATAAAAAATATTCAATTTTTCAGTTCCAGCATTAGAAATAGAAGTCTTTTATAAGCATTTTTCTATAAATTTTTATATTTTTTTTGTTTTCTAAAGCAAAATCAAAATGGGAAGAATTCATGGGCAAAGTAAAAGTTGCATGGGAGTCAGAACAATTCTGTGCCCTGTAAATAAATATCTATGCTGATTTCTAAAAATAAAAAATTAATTAATTAATAGTAGATCTTATTGATGTGCTTAAGTATTTAATCCATATGCTAGGTTAAAGGTCTAAGGAATGGAAAGATCATTTTCATTAAGAATGAAAAACCTTTAAAACTCATTACAGACATCTCTTTTGAATTTTAGAAGAATTCATATTTATTACAATGTATGTTGTTCTTACGATCTGTATTTATCATGTAGAATCTAAGGATGTCTTGTTCAAATGTTTTAAATTCCTTGGTGATGGATGCTCAAAACTAAAAGGTCATAAAATTATTGTGATTGATGTGTTTTGTGTCAAATTACAATTTTGGGAAGTCATACTTCCAATCATCTGTTATCCAGAGTAATTAAGAGAGAGGGAATATTTAAGGAGCCTTTTATTTTCTCTTTATCTGAACCATGGTGGTGTGGAACCTTTCCTTCTTAATGCACTTAACTTGTACACTTAAGTTATAGCAGAATGATCCTGGTTAGGGTAATTTATGGTATTCCTTTCCTTTGGGACTCTAGATTCCATTAACTGAGAGTGAGCAACATAATCCCCTTTCTGTGGGTAGAATTTTAGTATTGTGGTCACCACTATCTGTGAGTTAGTATCTGCTAGGACAAATGGAAAGCTTCAAACCATTACATCCCTTATAGAATTCAACATTTATAGCTCTGTACATTTCTAGAATTTGTAACATTAAAAAGGGGGCTTCCATGCAGGGCAGCACTTTTCACTTCCTTGACCCCCTGCTGCTGTTTGTATCAGGAGCAATTACAATTTGATTAACTAATAATCCCTCATTGCTGCCTCTCCAATTCCTTATTTTCCATCTTCATGGAGCTCTAGTGTTTACATAGCAGAGCAACAACATTTCCTCAGCCATCTGGCTCAGGAGAAGAGGCACCTAAACAGAATCATCAAAAACAAAGAACACAAATGAGCAAGATCAGAATAGTATGAGATGTGAAAAACAGGAAAAGGTGAAGAGAAAAGAGCCAGAAATACCACCATTTTGTTGTAGAGATGAAAGCAGAGTCCAGGGATGTTTTGAGTTGAAGGCTCTCCGTTTACTAGGAAAGGAAGATTCCTTTTGCTTTCTAGAAGAGAATAATACACATGAAAGTGAGTAGTTAAACTTTTTCCAAATCCCTAACAGAGGCAAGCTATTAGCTAAAGAAATTATAAATGCATTGGAGGTTTTATCTCATCCTTCCCTATTCTTGAGAAGTATGCCTGCATTTGATTTGGCAACTTGCTCTTTCTTCAAGAAGAGACTGTACATTCATGAAATATATCCACATTTCCTTAATAAAACATCACCAAGAGGTTGTTTTCAAATGTTCTGCCCTACTGTGAGGAGAAGACATTGTGTTGGTATCCTCAGTGCCAGAAATTACTGGAATTATTTAGTGCCTGTCTGAATAGATTTTTAAATGAATGAAATTATTTTAAATTATATTGCAATTACTATTCAAATGCTCCTAATACCGAAACTTATGAGAACTTTTTTTTTTCCTCTTTGGGGATAGCCAGTTGTGCGTTGGCTGGTTTTGCTGAAATATAGTCAAACTAACTTTTCCTTGGTGCTTTGCAGGGGTTCTTAATTAAAAGAAAAATAAAAGCAAAACTCACAATTACAGCAAGAATACGACTAATTAACTTGATTTTTGTCATTGCTTGCCGTGGCTTCACCTTTCCTTCTATGTATTGCTCTCATGCTTCCTAATGCCCTAGCAGAATGCATCGACAGATCGTCGAGGAGAGTGGGAAATCCAGCCCAGCCGGCAGACAAATACCTCGTACCTGACATCTCACTTGGCTGCAGACCGGCATGGGGGATCAGTGCAGGTATTGCCTATATTGCCTTTTTCTGACCTTCCTAGCTTCTTGGCTTTTGGAATGTTGGCATGCTTCTGAATCTCTTCTATCTTTGGGATGGAAACTCCTACCCAAGGGTAAGCCATTCTTCATATTTTTGGCAGAACTATTCATACACTAATTTTTGGTTTAATTGAGCTAACTGAGATATTGATCTCATACCTAGAAAATATCAGGGAACTATAGGGATGTCACTAAACAAACAACTGACGTCCTTATGATTTCAAATGTTGGTTTCTGATAAGATAAACTACCTGATAGAAATCCTCCATGATAAACTATATAATCTGTCTTCAGAATAGTTTGGCCAATTTAAACATAAATCTGAATTTAAAAAACAACAAACATTTGAAGGTTTAAGAGCTAAATTAGTTTAGCCAGTCAGAAGTTGGACTGGGAATAAACAACACTGAATCACAAATTATGTTGAGAAAAAACCCCAAGATAACCTTAAGGCACACTAGTACTTATAAGTAGTACTTTAATTAGCTTTGGCAAGAAGTCATGTGAGACTTGCTTAGCAGTGGCCGTGTTGATGCATATACCCTATATGAGAATATGATATCGGTATATTTTGACTAGGGATTCAAGAGAATGAGTACTAAAAAGACTGGCTCCTTAAGTTTTCTTCATCACTGATTATATTAACTTTGTTCTATAATTTTTTCTTACATTGATTATTGACCAGATTAGTTACTATGTACTTGCATCAAGGATGATCCATGTAGAAGTCTGTCTTAATTTATTTTCAGTTTGAAATATCTTAGAGAAGTTGTAACGCAATTTGGAATTAGATTGTGACATTTACATGAAGTTGGGAATACTGCAGCCCATTCTCTGCAATGATTTGATAGATTGGAAGAACTATGAAGATCACAAACTCCATGGCATGGGGAATACACAATTTGATTTGATTTCCAAATGTGGAATTTTAATTTTTAAATTGAGTTTGATTTAAAATTCATTGTTTCGGGGCAGCTAGGTGGCGCAGTGGTACCAACCCTAGAGTCAGGAAGACCTGAGTTCAAATTTGACCTCAGACACTTAACACTTCCTAGCTGTGTGATCCTGGGCAGTCATTTAACCCCAATCACCTCACAACCTCCCCCACCCCCAAATTCGATATTTCACATGTCATTTTTTTTTCTCCTTATCCCTTCTTCCCTCTCCTCTTTCAAACAAAATCCCACCTTTGGTCTGTGAGAAGAAAGTGCCACTAAGTTTCATCTAGCATACTTGTGTTTGTACTTGTGCCTGGTAGTAGTTGTGTTAAACTCATAAAAAATAAATGTAAAGTTCTGTATTTAAATTTTTTTTTTAAGTCACAAAATGCAGGGTGATTGTATGAACAATAAACAGTTCAATTTTAAGAAGATTTTTCAGGGCAGCTAGGTGGCGCAGTGGATAGAGCACCAGCCCTGAAGTCAGTAGGAGCTGAGCTCAAATCTGACCTCAGACACCTAACACTTCCTGACTGTGCGACTCTGGGCAAGTCACTTAACCCTAATTGCCTCAGGGAAAAAAAAAAAAAAAAGACTTTTCAGTTTTTGCAGGCTAAGTTCAGTGAGATTTGATAATGTAAGATGGAAACTAAAATTGATTTATCCTAGGTATACTAATGGAAACATAGTCAGATAACATCTGGAATATTCTTTTCAGTTTTATGTCATGTTATAATAAAGAATAGTAATCTGGAGCTTATCCAAAGGGTGGTAATCAAGACAATAAAAGAACTCAATACCATGCCATGAGAGGATCAGTGGTAGGAAAGGAGGCTGTTTAGCCTTGAGAAGAGGGGCCATATCAGGAACATGTTAGCTGTCTTTGACCATTTGAAAACCTGCCATACATAAAATTCGTTGTGCTTAGACCCAGGTGAAAGAAGCAAATGGCAGTGTATGAAGGGGATAGAAAGGCAAAATTTGACTTAATAATATAAGAAAAGGCTAACATAAAAATAACAACTGTTCAAAAGTGCGATGGGTTGCCTTTGAGGAGGTAAGGTTGCGTTACCAAACATATTCAAGTGAAAATTGAATGAACTCTACTAATTCTAAACCCTCAGAGGTTCCTTTCAAATTTAAAGTACTGTGATATTCTATATTTAGAGTTTTTCTAGGCCAAATTCTGACAGCATTTCCCCAACAATATCAGGTTAATACTTACTGTATCTCTAAAATTGTGGGCAAAAAAGATTCTAGTCTTAATTTTTCAACCCTGAACCAAAATCATCATGCCATTATTTTGGCAAGTACTACATTTTTCAGAAACAGTCTATTGATACAATAACAATTCAGTGGTTGGCCTGATTAGAATATTTGCAATTAACATGTCTCTAGATATAGTCATAATATGCTGTACCTGAAGAGAGGAAATCTAATAGTGCCTCAGCTTTCAACTGCTTCTTTAATTTAATATTCAGGTCTTCAGAGTTCCTAGATTTTGAAAATTGTCCCTGCACTTAAAGTGCTCCTGTGCAAAAATATGTCCAAATTCTGAGATTAAATATATTTTGATGTTTTACAAAATTGCCTTTGAAGCCATTTTAATTAGATTATCTAGTTGATTTCTCATGAATCTTACTAAATAAATCAAGATTGTAGGATTTTAAAATTATATTTAGCATTTAGATTGTAAATTACTTTATAATCTTTTTATATCTATTAATTATTGCAAACACATAATTACAATGGTTCAGTGACTTGAGTATTGGCCATATTCTCTAAAGAAGTCAACAAAAAATATCACCAGCTATGTTCACAACCTGAGCTAAGTCAGGCTTTTCTGAGCCTTAGCACCTTCATTTGTCAAATGAGTGAGCTGGTCTTCCAACTTCCAAGGTCTTTGTTTCTGTGAATAATAAATCAAGGTGGTGTTGAGAAGTAGGGAGTAAAATTCTGACTATCACTGGAGCACTACTGACCTTTATCCTCAACTCTGGGTCTATCTTTATTTATGCTCCCTGGATATTGTTAAATAAATACTTGATTCTAAGAATTTTGAGAGCCTAAAGAGAATAAAACTTTTATTTTAAGATGAAAGATATTACTTTGTCATATCTTTTAACCTATGGATAATTTGAAGAAATACATTTTCTCTTGGCCCTCTATGAAATTTAATTAAGGAAAGTTGTTAACGATAGTATTGATCTTATATAGAGAGCAGCAAATGGGGATA
The DNA here is from genome assembly GCF_048593235.1 of Sminthopsis crassicaudata. NCBI lineage: Eukaryota > Metazoa > Chordata > Mammalia > Dasyuromorphia > Dasyuridae > Sminthopsis > Sminthopsis crassicaudata. The sequence goes on from NC_133618.1 coordinate 542,066,581, forward strand.
TATGAATTAAAAGGAAAAAAAAACTTTTAAAAATAAGTTCATGCTAGATATTAACTTAGAACCACACTAATGAGATGATTTGTTCATTTCTGTCCCAGAATTTAAACTATGTGATACTTAACCCAGTGTCCTATCTACTGAACCATTTTAACAAGAGTTTTTTGGATAGACCAGCCTAGAATTGTGCCTCACGCCAATCTAGAATTTTAGAGTATATAGGTTCATAAGGCAGCAATTAGTATTTATTGGGGGGAGGAGGCAGGATGTTTTATTTTTTATTATATCCAAGTAGAAACCTTAGTTTTCCATGTTTTCCATTGACTTATGTACCTCACTTTCTGTTCTTTTTAATATGGAATAAACTCCACTTCAACTTCACTTAAACATATGTTAAATACTTGCTATGTATAAGACAGGATTGGGCATTGGAGAAACATCACTAACTAAAACAAAGTCCCTCTTTTCCAACTGCATTAACATAATTAAAGCTGTAGAGAGGCAAGAACACTGGATTGAGGGCTCTTTACCCTTCCTCTCTCTTGTATTGTAACTTTAAATCAATCTCTTCATCTATCTGGGTCTCAGTTTTCTCACTTGCAAAAAGCAGCTTCTAGTTTGGTTGATAGATTTATAATATTTTGTGTTTCTACAGAGCTGCTCTTGAATGGCTTTTTCTCTAAAAGTCTGATGCTCACAGAAGGAATTTAATAATAGCCTTCTCACAGATATGCAGTTAGAATTTTAGCATAAGAAGCACATGAAAAGCATGAAAAATGAGAAAATGAACCATTTCTACATCAGGATGAAAAATCAATTAAGACAGATTCTTCAGCTTTTGAACTTTTTCAATACTTCAAGTATATTTTAAAGGACACTCTTGTTCAAGTACAGGTTAGGTTAGATACCTTCTGAGTCTTCTCTCTACTGTAATAGTTAGGGGTGTTGTGATCTTCAGTTCCAAGATCTATTAAGTGCTTTCTCCAAGCAGCAATTTGAGTGTTTCTTGTGAGCCCTGTTGTAAAACTACAGATAACTTTTGCCAATGGACTGCTACAAAATAAAAGCTACTCTTTTATACATGATATCTTTTTCTTCTAAAGCCAAGAGTGTCCTGGCTCACAATCACAGTTAGCTTTCTTGTGTTAATGTCATATATTTTGTGATTGTTGGGGTGATAGTACCATGATAGCAAACTTGATCTTCACTCTTCTTTTCGGAATGTTTGTTTTTCAAAATATCTTTACAATGTTGCTATTGAAAAGTGTTCAAAGAGCTTGTTATCTAGTGTTGACTTGCCATTTGGAACTTTATAGTTCCAGGATGAGATTATAGATGGATAATGAAATATACAGTCATTCAGCTCCACTCTGCAGTTTTTTTCATGTCTTTTAAGTCATGGTGTCTGAAGTCTTTTAAGTCATGGTGTCTGAAGTGATGGTGAACCCAGAGAATCCCATCTGGCAATATTGGGTGCCTGCATAAACAAGGTTTAAAACAAAAAGAATAAAACGTAATTGCTGCAAGTAGGAAAGGTGTGAGTAATATGATATTTATCTAAATTAATATACCCAGGTTATAGTTGAAAAGATTAGTCTATGAGAAATGTCATTAGCACTGAGACAAATTAAGGTTGGTTATTGGGAGGATGAAGAGAATTTTATTATAGTCTGCCATGTCAGCAGCGAAGGCACAGAAATCCTATTACTTGAATAACTTCAACAGGAGCTGGCCAAAGCCCCAGAGAAGTTTCTGAAGAAAATTTTTTGAGAAGTTATTATTTCTTAGGCATATTATTTCTTCTTTTTTTGTAAGGTTTCTTGGGACCTGATTTTCAGATCTCTGAATTCATGTAATTATAGTCTTATAAACTGAAAGAGGAATCATTCTTCAAGTTGTTTTACCCTTTAAAGAAAAACTGTGGCATTTTTAATTTCATGGCTAATTAGAACAAACCTTCACTCAAGGAAGAAGCTCTGCGAATTTGTTACATCATCTGCAGAAATACTGTTTAGGTTTTGTTTTTTCATCTGTTAACACATCTCAAAGCTTAAACACTCAATTCCTAAGGCATTGTTATTCTCCAGACAAAACTAGAAATTTCAGGGACTGCCCAATTGAAAGCCTTGCCTTGTTTTTTTTTTTTTATATTTTTATTTTTTTTTTTTTTTTGTCCAGTGTGAGCTCTCTTCCTCCCTCCCCCCAGAGCTGCCTGATCTCTGATTCTGGCAGACAACTAGAGAGCAGGCTTTGTTACATTCTGCCTTTTTGTTTCAGGTGGTAAGCTCAACAAATGGAGAGCTGAACGTTGATGACCCAACGGGAGCACACTCCAATGCACCCATCACAGCGCATGCCGAGGTGGAGGTAGTGGAGGAAGCTAAGTACGTTCTTCTTTCAGTGGGTTTTTTGATCATGGATTCATAATCTCCCCCCCCCCCTTTAACCTTTTACTTTGAATATTTGATGCTTGTTTCCATAACCTTTCTTCTTCAATCTTGCACTTTGGGGGTTGGGGATGGGTACTCTTGCATGTTACCTTATTGCTGTTGCTGATCTCTCTTAGCTGTGATGCCTGCAGAATGCCATTTTTTTTGCCAAGAAAACATATGGCAGAGAAAATTAGTAAATCAAAATGATTATATTATTAAGAAGTACAACCCAGTAGTCCTAGGCTTCATAAAAACAGGCCTCCCTTCTTCATGTGGAATGTATTTTTTAAAAAAATCCTCTAAATTCAGATTGTTGGCCTTGGTGGTCTTAAATTAGTGGTTCTACTGCCACTTTGTCCTTTCTATATCCCTGATTAAGTGGAGTGTGATTGCAACAGGGTGGATTATATAAATAATTTCTAAGTCTCCGGATGAAGAAGAATATTTGGAAGGGAAAGAATTTACAGTATGTTTCATTAACATGAATGGTTGAGAGTTACTGCTTTGCCCTTTTCTGCTTCTTCTGCATGTGTATTTCCCTTCTTGCATGGTCCACGTTTAAATTTTTTGAAACAAGGGTATAGAGTAACTCAGGAAGAGGGTGGGGAAACATCATTTCCATCACTTTTCTTCCTTGACCTCATGACAAAGTAAAGCCAAATTTGGATTCCAACAAGAGTCTTTTGGGGAAGTTTGCCATTTGGTTACTTATTTATTTTTCCAGTGCTAGCCAACTTTGGGTGGAAACCTTTGAGTCCCTTCATTGATTAATATCCAAATGAATAATCAAGTTGCTTTGCTTCTCTGAAACACAACATGTTAAAAGGATCTCTTTTTCCTGGGTAGTCTCATGGGCCCTCAATAGCTTGAATAAAAGTAAAGAAAAAGTAAAGAAATATCCCAGTTTGAATGCATTTTCAAACAAGCAAACAAACAAAAAACAAAACCATGAACTTGTGTCTTCTTTCTTCTCCCATCTTAACATGGGTTTAACATATTTCCTTATTCTGTTCTCCTTGACATTATTTGCTAAACAGATTTTCCTTTGGAAATTGCCTTTCTTTGAATTGTACAAATTAACTTAAAATCTCAATAGAGTGCCACTGAAGATGAATTGGGCTTCAGTTCTCCATTTGAGTGCCTCCCATACTGTCACTGAGTTTTATATTCAGTTGACTTTGCTTCCAAAGGGCACCTGCTTCCTTTTCAGCATATTAAGAGGCATAATTGACATAGATGAGGGATAGGGACCACACCTGTGATTTGATTTCATTTGTAAGAATACTGTCTTAAATGACAACATTGCAGGTCATATTATCTAAAATTTTTTAGAGCACTAAGAGATTGAGTGACTTAAGTGTCACATCCAGGATGTGTTGGAGGCAGGACCAGAACCCGGTCTTCAAAGCAAGCCCTCTGTCCTTTTCATCACATTGCCTCAGTAATTGAGACACAAACCAAAGGTAGTTTTTGGTAGGAAACCATTGTTATTGTAAAGGGATAATGTCTTTATTCCAGGAAATGTGCTGAATTTTCTTTTCACCATTTTTAAATACAAAGCTATAGGCAGCATATTGCAATTTGGCCCAGACACTGTGCTATTAAGATTAATTAAGAGTTGTTCTCACTCCTGCCACCTTGATCCTTCACCTCTTAGAACTTTTGTATAAGGATTGCTTGGAAGAAAGGAAGTAAGGAAGGCAGGAAGAAAGGCTATAGGAAAAAGAGGAAAGAAGTCAGCATTTATTAAGTGCCTACAATGTCAGGCACTGTACTAAATGCTTTACAAATTTTGTCTCCTTTGCCCCTTAAAACAAATCCTGAGAAGTTGGTGCTCTTTATTATCTGGTTAAGTGACTTGCCCAGGGTCAATATCTAATAAATATCTGAGATCAAATTTAAACTTAAGTCTTCTTGAACCCAGGCCCAGCACTTTGCCCATTGCATCACTTAGCTGTTGTGTTTAGATGTGAACCCACATCATATATACTATATGTAAAATATGATACAGATTTTCTATGCTTCCCATAAATGTAATAAATACAAATGCCATGGGATAATTCATCTCTCACAAAGGAACACACTCATTTCATTACATTTTGGTTAACTTGTACATTAATTGTGTGTATGTGTGTGCGTGTATGTTTTGCATATGTGATATAGAACTTTTCCCATACTAGATTTAACTGGTAAATTCAAAACCCTGGTTATAAGTTAATTTGAAAAAAACATTTCTAAAATTTCTATTGAGCCATTCACTATGAAAGGACTACTGTTCCTACAAACACGGTCAGAAATAGAGGAATGGATGATACATAGAATTAGTTAGCCATTTGAGATTATCTGTATATCCTCAGTTTTAAATTTTATTTTCTAGCATTTATCCAGACCTTTTTTGAATTTCCTATGGTAATCACTACCATTCTCAAGATAGTGACCAATTTATCTTCCCTAACAATATTATAGGACTCTTACTTTGTTTTAACTCTTTTTTGGCTTTCTGTAGGAAAACTTTTAGAATAACTGTAGCCATGAGAGCATTCTTCTATAATAATATTCTTCTATATAAGATGATGCCTCAGCTACAATGTTTGGAATAGCCTGCAAATTCCCTTAATGCTGTGATATCACTTGCCATTTCTGGGCAAAGTGTAGATTTTGCTTTGTGGTGAGTTTGATTCTTTGAGACATTGGCAATTTCTAGGCTACAGAACTTTACCCCCAATATTTGATTTTGTAATATTCATCTATATTACAGTACGGAATTGAAAGACACATAATATTACCTTGACTTTCCTTAAAAAGGAATGGCTCTGATTTCTTTTATGCAAGATAACATTAGTTGAGTATTTTTATAAGGGAGCAACTTTAGTTTGGAATAAAATAAGAGGTCTTGATGATTCATTGACTAGTATGGAACAGACATGGGTCATTTATTCACAGAAAATAATATTAGTGAAGATCATTACAATTATGTTTAAAGTAGATTTAAACAAAATTAAGGCTCATTAGTATCCCTTTTGGGGTCAGTCAGCTATTATTGACTTGAAGTCAGTTCATCTGAAATCTTTTTCACATGTTTAGTGGGACAAGAATTAAGTCACAGCTTTTCCCACACAGGCACCAAATAATAGGAAACATAGAAAGGTGAGAGATTCCTATGCTCCATCTTAGAGTTACCATAAAGCTAACCCGGTAGCATTTTATAAGGTCTAAGAGTGCCTGTTTTCTTGTTGGAAGTCAGGAACAACCTTTGAACTGCTTTGGTTTCCTCCAGGCAACACCATTTGCTCTCTCTCCTCAATAGTCCAGATCCCTTTGTATTTTCTAATAGCAACCTTTCCTTAATGGCCCATCCTGGCCCTTCCCCTCAAATCCTCCCCCCAACCCCCCATCCTTCACTGAGATTCTATCATCTCAGTATTTGTTCCAGTAACTAACTGTCCATTCTCTTTAAAAGTGCTAAGTAGCCTATGTCTCCCCCCCCACCTGCTCCCTCTTTCTTTTCCTTGAGGAGTTAGGCTAAAGTCAGATGTGCACTGCATGTTTGCATGGCACACAGTAACTCACTTCCATCTCACCTCTGTGAACTAATCTTTCTTTCTCTCTTTTTCTCTCTTTCTTTCTCTCTCTCTCTTTCTCTCTCTCTCTCCCTCCTCCTTTCTGTGTTTTTCTCTTTACACACTCTCTGTAGCTGCCTGAAAATGCTCAACTTGTGGTGAGTCCCTCTCTCCAGTCCACATGCAAGGGGAGCGGACCAGACTAGACTGGGATTGGCAAAACCAAACAAAAGTGACTTAGGAAAACTGAATTGCTTCAAAATGCCACCCTGTGCCATAATTATCCAATCTGGGGAATTATATCCACCAGGTGGGGATGGGGGGAGACAAAGAAGGCCTATACCGATAAATCAGGCTGTCCTGTGTATGCATTCAGAACCCACCCCTTAAAAAATTCTCATCTTTCTTAACATGACCAGATAATGTCAGAAGGAGATTGACAGAGCTGGGGAGTTATAACTTCTAAGTCACCCCCAAAGGATTATTCCTCACAACAAAAGGAACTAAAAATTGGACAGATGATGCCTTTCCTAAATGATTTATCATGTTCTCTATCATAGAAATCCACTTCTTTAGGGGAAAAAAAAATCAGTGGCTTCTGGTTTTCTAAAGTTCCACTCTCTAGGAGATTGTGGGGGTTTTGGTCCATTGAGAAGAACATGACCTAAGTATTAACTGTCCGAGTGATATCTACCAAGGGAGGAAAAGACAATTTAATGACTCCATCTCTATATGATCACAAAACATTTAGTTAAGAACTAATTCAGGTGGAGTGAGATGTTAAAATATTGAGTCTTACCTAGCTTTTTGTAGTGGGCAAAAAAATCCTAGAATTTGTCCTGAGAAATAACAGAATAAATGAAAAGAGGTATTTAAAAAATATGGAAGTGCTAAAGAATCCATGTGTGGTGAGGAATGTTCCTACTGAATAGTTGGGTGACCTTCCTCCCCACCAGCCCTTCTCCCTGGACATTGCCTGAGGTCCTCCCAGCCTCTCCTTAGCTTGTCTGTCTGTTGTAGTCTGGGGTTGTATCTCTTCCACATTGTCTGCATGCACAGGGGGGTCACATTCTGTACAGTGGTCACACCCTTTTGACTGCTTTGTTTCTGCTTGTGTTCAATGACCGGTCTGGGCATCCTCTCCTGAACCCTTATTGTCCAAGCCAACTGAAGGCACCATGTTGGCAGAAAGTAGAAAGAAAAAAATCCCTTGATGGAGAAAGGGGGGGGGTAATAATAAAATACCAAAAATGGGTGTTTTGAAGGTAAAAATCTTAATTCTGAAACATCCATTAGTGAAGTGAATTTGACCCTTTACTCTTTTTTGAGTAGGTAAATGTTTGTAAGTCTGATTTTGTCATGTTCCATTTCTCCTTTGAGATGTCAGCCATATTTCCCTAAATCAGTATATAAGCAAATATTTTTGAATACCTGTTGTTTGCCCAAAATTGTGCTAGGTTCTGAGAGATATACAAAGAAGCAAGATACTTACTATTTCTTACCCCTCAAGGAGTTTACAGTCAGTTGAAAAGACGTATTTGCATGAAGAGCCCACCAGTGATGTGAGACAGTAAAAAAAGGTGCAAAGGAATGATTAGACAGTATATGCCAAGAGACATAAAAGGAGGAGAGAGTCTGCTGGTCTGGGATTTCATAGAAGAATTGGAGCTGGATGTTGAAGGGTTTGGATAGGTCAGGAGGAGGTAAGCTAAGGAAGTATTCCCAGGCTCCATTAGGGTGAGAAAACAGAGAGAGAGGGAATAAAGTTGAAAACTCATTAATTTAGAGCTTTGAAAAAGACCTTTGGAACTCACTTTGCTGTCTTCATTTGACAAATGAAGAAACTGAGTCTCAAATAAACTGTGATTCTCCCTAAGTGACACAGATAAATAGAAGAGTCAGGGAGATCCTTTGACTCCAGATCTAACCCTCTTTCCATTAAACCAAAACTTGGAAATCTGGGGGAAAGCTTATTTCACCTTGCAATTGATGAGGTGATGAGACTGCTTAGAGTCTGCTTGCCTGTTTTAAAATCAAAAGCTGTTTGTATGATCTTTGAGGCATAGAGAATTGACTTTTAGAGAGAATCAAACCTAGCTTCCTCATTCTTTTCTCAAAAATGGAATGCCTACATGAAGAGATTTAATGATATCTGGTTTAATATCTAATAAGTAGGATTTCTCCACTATCCTCATTAAATTGTTTGGCAAGTGTGTCTACAGAAAATAAAAAAGGAAAACAAAAAAACCTTATGGGTGCCCTTCTATGGGTGGTGGTGGTGGTGGTGGTGGTGGTGGTGGTGGTGGTGGTGGTGGTGGTGGTTATGATGATGACAACATAATGATAATGTGTACATAGAACTTTTAGGTTTTCAAATGCCTTTTTATAGTATCTCATTTTGATCACAACTCTGGGAGGTAGGTGCTATTATTATCCTTATTTTATAGATGAGAAAACTAGATTCAAAGCTATATTTGAACTCTGGTCCTCCTGTCTCCAGTTCTAGCACGCTATTCAGTGAGAATTGAGTGGGGAAAAAAAAACAAAAAACTGCATGTTGCATCTTCCTTAAGTTGACAAAAGCATTATATTGGACTATCCTCCTTCCTTACAGCCATATATTCAAATTCTTTGATTCAGTGATACCAGTGTCCTCTATAGAGAGTTGAATTTAGCTTCAAACATTAGGTCATGATGTGCCAGTTAGATGAGATCTGAAAATAATTTCTGAAATATCTTGTGATTTTTTTCATGAGGATAAAAACTGACTTAAATGTCAGTTTCTCTTAAAGTCATGATTTACAAAGCAGTTAAAATATCAATCCCACCTCCCCATTCCCTATAATTTAAATTGTCTTATTTATCTAACTCCTGGATAGTCACTTTGATTCCAAGAAATAAATACTGATCTTTGCTTATATTTTATCTTTGACTCTTAATTAACTTTACAGTCAACGTGTACCAAACATTAAGTAATCAAAGATTGTTTGGTTATTATTTTACAACATTTATTAAGTGCATATGCTTCCAAAACTATCTAATGGCTATACTTTCACCTATTAACAGTAAATGACAAATATCTTTGACACTATTTGAAGAAAACTTTTTGGAAGGATTCTAAAATCCTCTTAAATTCTTACCAATTTTTTACATTAGATGGTTAACTCTTATCCCTGATTAATTATTAATTTCTAATTCTAAGAATTTTTCTCTGTTGAAGTTTTGAGTATCTGTTCTTTTTGGGGGGAAAGTCTTGAGGATTTTTTTTTGTTGTTGTTTCTTTTTAACTGGAGTCCCTTTGTGGAAACTCTACATTGATATGTATATAGAAATATTTTTTTTTCTCCAAAAATCCCCTGTATAAAACTGGAGTTTTTCAGTATATATTTATATGTACTTTTTACTTTCAAAGGGATCCAAATTGAGAGAATTGAACCCAAGTTCAGAGTATCATAAGGTCCTCTTTTACATGAAAAATTGCACTTGACTTTTTCATTTCCAAGGTGTCTGAATGAAAAATGGGGTTTTAACTACTAAGAAGACAGCCAAGGTGGGAAAGAAGTAGCAAATGTCTGATTCCATTTACATTCAAGTTCTGAGCAATAAACTTAAAATTAACCGCCTAAGGAAGCCAACCTTAATTACTCTTGAAAGTTTTCTTTTAAGTTATTAGCAAGTCTGAATTATATCTGTAATATGACTTTCCCCTTCCTCTACTTTTTCCCTACTTGACATTTTTCATTTTCTGTGTTTCACTACCTTGGAAGGAACCTCCTCAACCAGCCCCACTACTACCTTCACCATTCCACTTCTAGATTTCTCATTTTCTACAAAAATGATTTTCCTCTTTGTTTCTGCAATAAAGAAATTAAGAGGAGGTAGGGGACGGGGTAAGCCTCAGGCCAAGGGTATGTCATATGATCACCTCCATCAATTGGCATTCAGGGGTTCAGCAAAGGAAGCTGGCCCTAAACTCAGCATGGTGTTTCACCCTTAATCTTAAATATGACCAGTTGTTAAACACAATATGGAACATCAGCTGAAGTCTAGGGAAGGCTGTGTTTTACTTTATTCAGTATCACTTAGTAGTCATATATCAGAACAATAATCCCCAATAGATTTTAAAAGGTTATTAAGGCATTCTTGTTTCCTTTTTTTTCCCCCTTTGTTCATTATTAGTAGCATGTTCAAAGGCCCCTATTCTGAGATGGAGCTTTTCCTGATCTCTCTACCAAGAGGTCCTCGGTTGTCCATTAGATTCTGCAAGAGCTTCAAGCATCTGTTTTCAGTGAGATTTGTATGCCTCAAGTCATTCTTTGCCAGTAGTGCCACCACTGGTCCATGCCACCAGTCTGAAGAATTTTGCTGTTCAAAACAAAGTTGCAAGTAGGGTTGTAACACAGTCCAGCAAATTTCCAGGCCTAATTCTCTTACAAAGAAAGGCAAAAAGAGTCTCATATAGAGCTAGAATGAGTCACAAGCCTTGTGATCCAGTCCCTCCAAGTTCCTGGCACTTGGTGTCTTTACTTCATATTAGTGGGGGTGGGGGAGGGGAAGAAGAGGGGGGAATAGATTGGGTCATTTCAGATTGAGACAGAGCAGCCATGTCTTCAGATTTCCTAGCAGAAACCCATCTTGCATGCTCTATGTGGCAGTCTCCCATCCCTATTGGTGAGGGGAGAAAAGCCTACCATTCACAGTTCAGAGAGGTAGTATCTGTTGGGGCTCCAGACCATCAGCTGACTTGTGTTGTCCTTTGTGCTCCAGGTGCTGCTGTTTTTTTAAGAGGAAAAGGAAGAAGACTGCCCAGCGCCATAAGTGACCAGTGCCTCCCAGGAGTCCCCTCCCTTCCCCCAAGCCCTGGGGACTCTTCAGTTGCACCTGCAGCTCCTGCCATTGCTCGTTAGAAAGGACTCCTCTCTGGGAGGAGAGAGGAAGAGGAGAGGGTGGAGATCAAAAACCAAAAAGAGAAGAAAACAGATGCCCCAGAGGAAGCCAACACGGGGTTGGCCAGTGCTGAATCGGTTCACCACTTAATTCCAAGCCGGAGGCTCTTTGTGGGATCCAGACTCCTGGCGGCTCTACCACTGCTTGCACTTGGGGCTGCCTAGTTGACTCTCCTTCCCATTGTTTACAGTGAAGGTGTCATTCACAAAAACTTGACTACTATTCTCTTCCTCAGTTTACTCCTGTGCTCTGCCTTTCCCCTCCTCCAATGAAAAGACTAATAGTAAAGGCTTTATATTTTAAAGGTATGAGAGGACCTTACCCAGACAGGGTGGGCAGCTAACAAGTGGGAGAAAGGCAAGCCTGGAGTTGGAGAAAGATTTCCTCCACCTTCCAGGCTCCCATAATAGAATTCCTCTTTTTGTTCATCTGTGCTGCCACTGATCCCTGATCTGCCATAGGATTGCTGGTTCCTTCCCTATTTCCCTCCTACTTGTGATGCTACATCCTAGCACACAAGCTGTGAGAAATTTGCAATCTACTGTCCCTGTAGAGTTGGTGTTCTTGGCTTTCTTGGTGAACAAGCGCTATTCTCTAAACAGTAATAGGACAGTGCAAATTGTTTTGGAAAAAGAAAAATTGACCTTATTGCACTTTTAATTTTTTTAATAACATGGCAGATGCATATTGTGTCTGATTATTTTGGGGTTTTACTTTTTCTTTATGGAGGGAGTGGGGCTAGTGCAGCCACTGAGAGAGAAACGTGGGTCCAGAGAACATTCTCAACATAAGGATCTTGGTCTTCAGTACTCAGAAAAAAAGAAGCCAAACCTCAAGCCATCTGAATCATCTCACTCAGATTGGCAAGGTCTGTAAGGAGCCATACTTGAATTTCCAGTCCTCCTTCTCAGCTGTCGAATGTCCCTCCCAAAGCCTCGTGACCTGAAAGTTCGGAGGCCCTTGCTTGTGTGCACATTAGACAAGCTAGGTTGGACTGAAAAGTGACTTCGGGTAAATGAATTATCCTAGAGAAGCAGATAACCAACCAGGAAATAAATATTTTGCTTTTCACACAGCATGGGTCCTGTCTGGCTAGATAACTGTGACTTCCAGATGACATTGGGGTAAAATTGAAATAAGCACTACCACACATTTCTGATGGGAGAAAAAAAAAGAGGAGGAAAGCCAGCATGGCAAGGAAAGAGTGGACTTGTTCTTTGCCTTCTAACTGGAATGAAACTGGGGATTTTTGTCAGCAACTGAAATGAGGCCTGGAGGAGATTGCATCTGATTACCAGGCTGTCCTTGCAGCCAAACTGTAGACCATGTGATCTGCCTAACATTGCTGTAAGCTAAGCCTATGTACACATCTCTAGGCAGGTCAATAAACCTAGCTAGCAGCAAGAAAGTGTCGAGAAATTAAACACTGGAATAAGTGGGTAAGGCAAGATCGCTTGGTTCTGGAAAACCTTGGGGAAAAGGGAACTGTAGAGAACGATTTAAAATCACTTTGTCAATTTATATAGCAGGGATAACAGTAGGATGGGTGGGAATAGTGAGCCTAGAGAGGGGGCAGAGGATTCCCTCAAGAAGAATGATGAAGAAACTAGGTCTCCTTCCACTCAAAATCCTCTGCACACCATCATTTCATGCTGACACACCACTGGGAAAGAGCTCAGCTCTCCCACTTCCTGCATGAATAGGGCATAATCTAGATTTAGTATTTTCATTCTAGATTTTCATTGGAATTCAAATAACTTGTCCAGACAATTATTTAAAAACAAAACAAAACAAAAACTGAGATGATTCTGGCCTAGTATCCTAGATTGATTGGCAGGGGGCAGTGGAATTATCTTTATCAGGGAAGGATCTTTTGGGGTGAAGAATGAAGGGGAGGGAAGTATTCCCCTTCTCCAGTCTTAGGCTCTTACTGTAGAAGAGCTAGAGAGGGAGCTCTCTCTGAAGGAAGGTGGCATCCCTTGGTCTTATGAGTTTTGTCACAGAAAATCCTGGTCTCCAAATGTTGGGTGTACCTTTGAACTTACAGGTGTGGAGATAGTTCTTGTAGTTAGCCATTTTCTGCTACCAAGTCTCTTAATTGCCTTACTTGAATGGAGCAGAAGCAGTGCTGGCTAGAGCCATAGTGGGGCTCCAGCTATCCCAGGAGGACCTGGGCTGGGAGTTTAGCTTCACTGACTTCTTATTTGTGTAGGTCAAATAATAATTGTGATTTTTCTTTTTGTTAATTTAGCAAGAAATCTTTCTATATGTGAAATGCAGAGTGGTAGGGAGGCTTCCTGTTTCCTCCATATATCCCCCAGAAGACTTTGAATGTTTGGGACTTCACTTCCTTGCCCTAGTTACCTGGTGGTTACACCCCAGTTTGTAAGACATATATATATGTAAATATATATATATATATATATATATATATATATATATATATATGGCTTTGTGCTGATTTTAAATTGGTGCATATGCAAACCTTTAATTACACTTTCCTTATCCCTTCCCAAAGAAGGGCCTGCCAAAAGGCACCCAGGAGAATTCTAGAAAAGGGGGCACATCCTAGAAGAGCCTGGTGTGGCCTGGCAATTTCAACCCTAACCAAGTGCCTCTCACCAAAAAAAAAAAAAAAAAAAAAAAAGTAAAGGCAGTGTCCTAGCCTTGCCTGGCCACAAGGTAAACCCACCTGTAGATGTGTCTATGGCTTTTCTTGGGTCTTACTTTTTTTTTTTTTTTTTTTTTTTTTAAAGGGATAGCTCTTAAAGAGTGAGATTTAAGTAGATGGAGGGGCTCCTTCCCAATGACCTTTGCTCTGATGCCTCTGAAGATTTAGCTTTCATGATAGAGATGTAGAAATGAGGAGCCAGGTACCCAGCATTCTGGTAATGTTTTATGCCTGCCCAGGACCTCTGTTATAGTGGTATCACTCCTCTGTCACTTGGGAAAAAATGAGTAGACTCAGAAGTTACATGGTTTTCTAATGAAAAAACAAAAAACAAAAAACTGAGACCTGCCTCCAATGAATATTAGGAACAATCTTCCCTGAGTAATTTGAGAAAGGGTTCTCAGACAAGTTAGCAGACAGCTTTTCCTCCACTTGTGAAACAGGGCTTCCTTTCTCACCAACTCTGTGATTGCTTAAAAATGTGGCCTCTAGAAAGACAATTCTTAAAGAGTGAAATTTCAAAACCATTTGCAGTGATGATTTTAATCTAATTCCATACTTACAGTCATTCAAACTCTTAAAAGTTTGTTTTAATTTAATTGTTCTCTGGCCATCAGGGATTAACCAAAAAAAAATTATCCTTATACTTTTAAATTTAGGTAACTCCCTTTGGTTAATTCCTACTAGCTCTATAATACTATACTGTTGAGACTCACTAGTATTATACTGTTGAGACTCACTTAAGCATATGCAGATTGGTGTTAATTACATCTTAAACAGATGGTTATACTGGGATTCCACCATCTTTCCTAGTCCTAAATTCCCCAGTTATACCTGTTAACCCCAGGGAGGGCTTCACCTGTTCTCTCTGAACTAGGTAAATGCCCCTATCGTCATTTTAGCCAACATTTTGGTTGTTTTAAAGTATTCTCCCCATGTTAGCAGGGCAGAATTAGGACCACTATTGCATTCTAAGCATGAGAGAGGCATTCAAATGCCATCACTGTTAGAGCCCTGTCTTCAGATCTGCTCTGGGGGTTTTCACAGACCAGGCAGACTCATTTCAGAATGTAATAAAAGGCAGGATCCCTGTATTAGAGCCCAGGAGGCTGAGCAGCTTCTCCCTCCAGCAATCAGCTTACTTTTGTAATGGCTTCAGGGAACATTAGGAACATTATCTGACTGCTCTCTGTCAGACGGGGCCAAGGAAAGGGAAAGTATGTATTGTGGGGTGGCTGGTAGATAAAAATTTCTGCCTGCTTTAGCTCCCATGGAGAGCTGACTAACAGAGGGCCAGGTAAAACAGCAGCTTCAGTAGACAGCCATTGTCGGGAGGATTCCAGCATGTGAGCAGTGATTGCTTATTTATTCTCAGTATACTTGAAAATGCATTAAAGCATCTGCTGCCCATTAGCCAGAAAAGATATCTCTTTTTAAAGCAGCTTCCAATATAGCTAAATGGAAAAGTACATATAATGCTCATTCAGTGTTGATTCTCAGTGTTAGTAACTGCTTTTTAACACCAAGAATATGCAGCACTTGGAACATTACTTCAAAGTGGTTACTAAGGATCACAGCCTTAAATTTTTTTTTTGTAATGTAAGACATAACCTTTCCTCCTAGCCCAGTGAGCATGGCATGCATTTCTTAAAAGCATTGCTTCCAATGGAGAATCTTCCAAGAGGAACTTGTCTTTTCTTTTTTCCCCTAAAGTACCTCTATGCCTAGGCATGCACATACTCTAGAGCTCCTTTGTTCCTCTCCTTCCACTACCCCCAGCTCCTTTTTCTAGGTTTCTCCTTCTCCTGCATTAAAGCCAGTTGTCCATACCAGGTGAGCCAGCCTGAATGGTATCCAATGTCAGAGAAGGAGACAGGCCAGGGTTCCCTGGATTGGGAGCATTTGATGTAGGCTTTGTGAAGCAGTGAGATTCCACCAAGGCCAATACTGCATCTCTCTTGGACTGCTATTGCTGCTGCTCCTATCAGTTATGATTTGACCCCAAAGGGATCATTTCATACCCAAAGTGAATATGATTAAGCCTAGGAGTCCAGAGAGTTCCAATGATTGCCTTGGTCTCCCTTTCTGTCATAAGTGTGTGCTTTAAAAACAAAGGCACTGCCTTGAAGGAAGCTGCTTTTCCAGACAAGCCAGGGCCCAGTCACCTGCACAGAAGCCTTATGAATGGCTCCTAGGCCCCAACTCCTAGGGTCTTCACCATGAAGGATCAGTTAGGAATCTAAAGTGTGATTATTTTGGTTTTATTTTTGCTTTTGTTTGTTAAAGGAAAATGTGGCCCTTTTGAGGGTACTTGAAGTTTTGAGCAGTGTTTTAACCACAAAGTAGGAATTTCAATGTATTTGATTAATTAAGCAGTCTTAAAATATTGGTATGTTTTTTCCATAACTCCATTTCCAGGTAACTGAGTGCAAAAGAACTGGCTTCTCCATTGTATTTGAAAACAGTAGGTAGATTTAAATTCCATTGAGTATAGACAGTGGAAAGGATATTTCCCCAAATCAACAAGGAAATCCACTCCAGTATTTATGTATAGACCAACCTGTGGAAGAAAAAAATGAATGTGTACTTCATGTATTTCTAGTTTGACTTACCAAACTCATTGTTATAAAGAAATCTCAGTTATCTAAACAAGATCTGTTTGTTTTCTTTCACTCCAGTAAAATTTTTCATGCCATCATTGTAAGGTGTCACATTAGAGAGGTGTCCCTGGTAGTATATGGAGGTGGTCTGTAATCACCCTACTCTACTAATAAATACCAGGAATATGGAAATCTTGACAGCTTTCTTCTATCCTGTCACACCATTGTACACGTGACTTTTCTTTTTCAGTGTTCCTCTTCTTGAGCTCTAGACCAAATCCTGGGTCATCTCTTGCACAGAAAGCCTTTAAAAGGTTTGTCAATCTGTTAGGAATGTCTCAGGAAAATGAGCCATTTCTTTGCCGGTAGAGAGTGGAATTATATAATGATATGCATATATATGTATGTATTTCCTACCCCTACCTACTTACAGCTCAAGCTGCTCTAAACTGTTCCTGAGTATTCTCGGAAGAAAACAAATAAGAGTACAGTGTGCTGATCCTGGTAAAGATTTTCAGTTGTTGAACAGAAAGAAGAGTAACAATAGAAAATATGTAGATGATACCAAAAAATATTCTAACCCCAATGGAAAATAATATAAAGTCACAAATTCCCACTGGATATATTGCAAGCTATAATTTATTATATTATTATTTTGTCTATTTCTTTAACCTTTGCCCTTGTACTTTCAAGAGGGGATGTTGGGGATATCGATTGCAACTTTTTTTTTTTTTTTTTTTTTTTTTACTGTAAAATGTATAAATCAGCTGTGGAAATCATTTTTTAAATTGATATTGCGTGGATGTGTCTGATTCTTGTTAAATGCCTTTTTGAGTTTTTTTTAATCTTTTATTTTAAATATGTAATGCAATATTTTATTCATAAAACCCTGGCACTGGTCTCAAAGCTCAGCTGTGAAAATGAAACTTGTAGTATTTTTTAACATGAATGTCAATTTAAAGTGTATTTGAAATGGTTCTACCGGGATAAGGGCTTATATACCACTGGGAAAAGCTCCTCCAAAGGGGGGGAGTGGCTTTCTTTGGAGAACATGGGTCCTAATATCTTTGTCTCTGAATTGCCCATTTCCTAGGGCAGCAGGAGAAACACAAATGTGATCTTAAAGTACACCTTTTCCCCACTTTTGGGAGGGGAAGGGATTCAGTTTGCACCCTTTTTGTATGTAAAATAAAATGTCTTACCTTTCAGGCTGGTCCTAGTTAGTTTTTCTTTTCTTTTTTCTTTCTTTTTTTTTTCTTTCTTTTTTCCCTGTCACATTTCTAGGGGCCAGCCTTCATGTGTTTTAGACTCTCCACACCCCATCTCCCCACTCTGAGACTGCTACTGAGACTGGCATTAGTATTTTCATTCCTTTTGAGTGAAGCCTTGTCCTCTCCCTGAGGTCCGATCTTATGCTTACTCTTGGTTGGAGTGTATCACATGATGAGCTTCAGATCCCTTTGTTAACTTCTATTAGTAGAAAAGCCCTAAGCTGAGGGGGGGGGGGGGGAAGGTGGAGGGACAGAAGCCGAGGTTTGAAAGTGGCAGCTGCATTCTAACGTGGAGATGAAGCCCATTGTGGGGTATAAGAATATAAAAAGAACTGGCCTCTGTGCAAGAGGCTCTACACAAATTGAATCTAGCATTAACCGTGTAAATGAGAGGACCTTTGAACTCTGTGAAGCCAATACATTGTAATTCAATGTTACATTAATAGTGTAACAAACAGGCACTTTTCAGGACCATGAAAATTTACATTAGCTCAACTACAATTTGGGAATGAGTCCAAATTTTGACTGTACATAAAAGGATACAGATCCTTAACAATTGAAGATGGGAGTGTGTGGCAAGTATGTATATCTTCACCATTCTCAGGGTAAATCCCCAAAGTTTTTGACACTATGTAACAATTCAGATACTTAAAGCGGGCTTTTTAACAGAGCTATAATAAGATAGATATAAAGGAAAAAGTCCCTGCCTCCTAGGAGTACTGTACTATTGGGGTACCAGAGTAGAGGGCACCTCTCCAAAATTAATTTACTGGCCAATTGAGGGGGAAAAAAGGTACACACAAAACATGAAATTAGAGAACAAAAGTATATGAAAAAGCAGCACTCTAGGAATGCTTTATAAAAGGAGTCAGAACAGTCATATTGAAGCCATACACAATCCCATAGGGGAGATTTTGATTTTTCATTTAGGTGGGATGGATCCAGTCTTCAGCCACCTCTGACCATTTCTAGACAGGAGTGGACCTGCCAGCTACCCTCCCTTTGAATTGATCAAACCCATCAAGGCAATCTTTTCTGGTCTAATTTAAACATTAAAAAAATGTAAAACATTTCTTTCCCATAGTGATAGGCTCAGGTGTCAGCTCAAAGCCCACCCCATCCTCTTCAGCCATTGTTTTTCTCTTTCCAGTTTCTCCACAGCCTAGAAGTAACAGTACACACACTCATTTGAAAGAAATTGGCACCTTCAGATTCACGGTCCGTTCCGGGACCGATCTGGAAGATTCTGAGACCTGGAATGTGTTGGTCTTTCTGCTCCCCAGGAGATCATCTCAAAACATCAGGAAGGATTTAGAATATAGTGGAACGAGAGGCACATTTAAGCTGTGCCTTGGCTGATGTAGAAGGTGAAGAAGGTGGAATAGGGCATTCTGAAACGTGTCGTGCCAGGAGCCTGCGGAGCAGGGAGGAGGACCATCACCTATCTTTAACCTATTTTCTAGAGAAATGACGAACTCAACTGACCAATCATCCAATGGGACAGGAGACGCGTTCTATAAGGACCCGTTTGTGTCTGAGGGGAAAAGCGGCAAGCCTAATTGCATGGAGCGTGTCGGTAGCAAAGCCCAGCTTGCTGATAGAGAGGTGGCTGCTGTGCACACGCACGTGAGGCAAAAAGATGCCTTCATCCCAGCCTCCAGGAGCGTGCACAGGCCCAGGCAGCAATCAGGGGGGATGGAGCGCCTAGCCAAGGAGGGAGGGGCTCCCGCCCGCCGGGAAGGCTCCCTTTGTGCTGGGAGGCCGTCCAATCCCGGCCTCTCTTTAGTCCTCTCGTCCCTCCCTGCCCAGTTATTGTTCCTATTGGAGAGTAGCAGCAGAGAGCTGTCAGGGTTGGCCAACCGGGAAAGCCAATGATCTGGTGAGAACGTGGCAGCCACCTAAGACACCGCGTCCGCTCCGGTGCGGGCTCCGGGAGCTTTGGCTCCGCCCCCCGAAGGGAGTCTCTATCTGGTGCCGGCCGCGGGGGGGTTTTGTGTGTTTGTGGTCCTCGAAGCCCGGATTAATAAAGCCGGCGCCCCCATTTCCCGTAAATTGTGGTGGCGGCCGAGGGGGCTGGGTGGTCCCTGCCCCGCCCGCTTCCTGCCTCGGCGTTCCCCAGGCCGCGGCCGCGCCCGCAGGTTTGATGCTGCGTCTGACGGAGCGGAACATGAAGCTGCTGGTCTTGGCCGCCTTCGTTTTGGGCTCGGTGCTCTTCTTGCTTTTGCCGGGACTGTCCGCGGCAGACGAGAAGAAGAAAGGGCCCAAAGTCACTGCCAAGGTCTGAGCCGGACGGGAGGCCGCGCCCCCGAGACCGGGCGGAAGGAGGCCGGGGCCCTCGTGCTGCATGCCGTCTCTCCAAGCCCGGATAGGCGAGGGGCGGTGGCGCGGCCGGGAGCGCCGTGGCGGGGAGGGGAGGGGTGGGGAGGCGGGGAGCCCCCGGGCACGCGAGGTCCGAAGCATCCCGGGAAGCGCGCTCCCCGAGGTCGGGCTTTCTGGGGCCAGTTGAGAATAGATCTCCCACCCACAGAGGCCCCCGGAGTCTGCCCCCAGTCTGCTGACGGTGGGGTCCCTGCCATCAGGAACGAGTGGGAGCCCCTTAAATGGTGGAACCAGTCAAGCCCGGTGACCCCATCTTAAATTGGAATATGACATTGACCTTGCTCATTCTCTGTGCTGGGAGAAAATGACTTAAGGAATTTAGAGTGGTTTTTCCCTCTCCCCTTCCTTATTTTTGTTTCTAACTTGCCTTTTCATACGTAATTTCCAAGCTAGCAGGTAATAGTAGACTTCTTAAATTAAAAAGTTGTATGTAGGTGCACAGTGTGAAAGTGTTTTTGAGCGCTTTTGGGGTCTTGTGATAGTCTTATCACTTTCTCACTGTAGAGTAGCGATTCCCAAACTTTTTTGGTCTCAGGACCCATTTTATACTCTCAAATCATTGATGATCCCCTCCAGCTTTTTTTTTAATATGGGTTTTATCCACCAGTATTTGTCGTATTCAAAAATTAGAGTGTGTAAAAATAAACTCATTATAAACATGACCTAAACAGTGTTTTATGTGCTTCTGCACATATTGCAATGTGTTTTGGTTAAAATGTATGAAAAAAATCTAGCTTCTCACTATATACTTGAAAGTAGGAGGGGTATTTTAATAGAAAATAAAGTCTCAGAAAAATCCCCTTCAGTGCTTTGAGAACCACGTCTGCAATTTAACCCTGACCTAGTGAGGCAAATAGTCAAGATTTTATTCTTTTGGTTCATTTACATTAGTAACCAGTGGGCACAACTTGACTTCCCTTTCCCTCCCTACCATAAACCTTGCCTCAAAACTCAAAGAAGGAAAGTGATAGGAAAAAAAATACTAAAATAACTTTTAATAATCTCAATTTCAGGTATATTTTGATCTACGAATTGGTGATGAAGATGGAGGCCGCATTGTCATTGGTCTCTTTGGGAAGACAACTCCAAAGACAGTGGACAATTTTGTGGCTTTGTCCACAGGAGAAGTAAGTAGAAGGGACTTTATCCTAAAGTAAGGGGCTTCTCTACCTCTCCTTGGCTTATGGACATAATGTCCTTGCAAATCCCTTATTCTAAGTCCTTTTTCCCCCCCCCAGAAAGGATTTGGCTTCAAGGGCAGCAAATTTCACCGTGTGATCAAGGACTTCATGATTCAAGGTGGAGACTTCACCCGGGGTGATGGCACAGGAGGTAATACCTACCCTAAACATTTAGTTTGGCTTCTTTGAGAAAGGAATCTGCTGCTGCTGCTCAGGGTGGGAGTAGTGGGCAAGATTTTGTAAAAGAGGTTATTGTTCTTTTTTTCTCAGTTTCCCATAAATATACCCTTGTCTCTACTGGGTCCAGCTATGCTTTTTTTATCCTACAGAAATCCAGCAGGGATAGTGGGAAATAGCATGAGTGTTTCTTACAGGCAGCAGAAATGCTGATTTATGCCTCAAAGCAGATTGCTAATTAGCTGCTTCCAATATAGCACATGAGTTCACTGTCTTAGGTATAGCATGGAGAATCCCAAACGAATGGAATAAATCATGAGTCAGGCTTGTTTAAAGAGCAACATTGTTATTGGGGAATAACACCAGATTATTGTATTGCTAACTGAAAAGAATATGTGACAAAGAATGGAGTTAAGACATTTACATGCTAGAATTCGGCCACATCTTGCTGTGACTGGGGGATATTTGTGTATGTTACAATCTCATAGCCTAATCTTTGAAACCTGATTGTTTTCCCACCCTTTTTAAAATCTTGATATTTGAAAAATTCTATATTTTGCATGTAATGTAAGCTCTCTTTTCAGGAAAAAAAAGATCACATTTATTGAGTATCTCTTAGAAATAATTCAATGTAGTAGGCCTTCATGGGCCTTTAAAATAGTCTTTATCTCAAGGAGATAGATCCAGTTGGGAAACTTATCAACCAAATGAAAAATTGACTTAGATATTTCAGTAGTTGCAGAAAATAATAGAACTATCACAAAGCAGTATGAGATTAAGGAATTATTTTTATTCACAGCAGGTACAGGGAAATCATTGTGGTGAAAAGACTTGTGCTTAGAAAAGAAATAATCCTTGTTGGGGGAAAGGGATGAGGAAGAAAACCTAAATGGTGTAAACAAAGCTGCAGAAGCAATAAAAATACTTTATTTGAATTTATTTGAACAGAATGATTGGAAGGTGGGACCAGTTTGGCTAGATATAGTGGGAGCTAAACATCAGCAAGCATTTTTTTAAGAGCCTATTATGTACTGAGTACTCTAGTTAGCACTGGAGACAAAAATGGAATTGCAAGTCACTTTCATTTTATTGGGAGGGGGGGGGGAGGGGGGAGGAAAGGAGACAAGACTTGAAAAGAGACAATAAAGGATTTGGGCTTTAATATCTGGCTGCATTTGGGGTGATTACTGAACTGAAATGAAGGCTGCCTCCTGAGACCCCAAGAAAACATCAACAGAGAATATTACAGGGAGAGACTTTGTAAGAAGTTGTTGCAGTAATTGAGAAGAAAGATGATGAGGGCTTGGACTTGGATAGTGACTATGAGAGTAGAAATTCATAGATCCGGCAAATGATGTAAAGATACAAAAGATGAAATTTGGAAACTGATTGATATACAGAGTGGGTGAAAAGATAAAGAGTAGAATCCAGGGACTAAACTGACAAGGTCAAAGGATCAAAGCTGTATTTTAGGATGATGAGTGGTATGTGGATAAAACTGGAAGGAGTAACTAGTTAAGAAGTGACTATACCGCTCCAGTATAAAAGTAATGATAGAGTTTGAACTTGTATGGTATCATTGGGAATGAAAAAAGAAAGACTAGATTTCAAAAGCATTGCAGAAGAATAATTGACAGGTATTTGTGAGCATACATATTAAATGTCACTTCTGACACAACATATTTTTGACCAAAGGTAAGTCACCTCTTATTTGGCTTCCTAATCTATATATGTTACCTTCTTCACAGTATTCTTCAAAAGTTTGAGTGATAATGTTTAAAGAATTTAGATAATGGTGATAAAAATCAAGAGAATATAGAAACAAAAATCACTTTGAAGTTTTGAGATTGGATAACCAGTAGCAAAAATTGGGCTGGGGAGAAAGTCCAAGGGTGCTATTTGGTCATCTAAGCATAAAAGATTATAAAGGTAGGAGAGGTAATTAGATTACGTGAGAGGTTAAAGGGATTTAAAAGAGATCTTGACCAGCCCCCTCATTTTTAGAAAATTGGAGGCTCTGATCAATTAGGGCACACGAGCAGTCCTGGACTTCCCACCTTCCCTCTTTCCCCCTCAGTTTTTAACATTTTTTTATTTTTTTCAAATTTTTGTCTTCTAAATTCTATCCTTCTTCTACTCCCTACCTCCTACTCTCAACAATAAGCAAATATAGGTTATAAATGGGCAATTATGTAAAACAATTCCATATTAATCATTTTGTACCAGAAGACTCAAAAGAAATAAAATGAAAAATAGCATATTTCATTCTGTATTCAGTCAGTATCAATTGTTTCTCTGGAGGCAGCTAGTATGCTTCATCATTAGTTCTTTGGATTAGTCTTGGATTATTGTATTGCTGAGAATAGCTAAGTATCGAAGTGGATCGAACAATATTGCTATTACTGTGTACAATGTTCCCTGGTTCTCTTCACTCTGCAATCATTCTAGTTCTGGATTTTGAATTTAGGAACTCTTGATTCCAAATCCTCTTCATTACCAGGAATTCAGGAGTATGTGAATGTATGATTAAAAAATAGAAACATTAATTGATACAGTAGTAATTGCAAATTTTGTTTTAATACTCTAAAAATCATTTTTATTAAAAGTTAATCATAACATGGGAAAATGTTATGTAGTTGTTATATCCAAAGTGTTCCAAACTCTACAACCACCTATCATGAGAATTTGTGATTCTTACAGAATTTTGTGTTAAGTATACTTGTTGGGATATGTGAATGCCCATGATGACATTCATTGATAAAGAAATTTTAAAGTGGTGATAGAGTGCCACGAAATTAATACTTGCAATCCAGATTGCTGTAGTTTATACTTTTCTGTATGTTTCAACTCAGGTGTAGACCATTTGTATTCAGCATGCCACAGAATGAGAATTATCCAGAGTCCATTGATTTTTTTTTTCCCATGTTTTGGTTTGTTTGTTTGTTTATTTATTTATTTATTTTGTTATCAAAATATGTGCATGGGTAATTTTTCAACATTGATCCTTGTAGAAACTTTTGTTCCAACTTTTCCCCTCCTTCCCTCCACCTCCTCCCCTAGATGGTATATAGTCCCATACATATTAAATATGTTAAAGTATACAATATATGTATACATATTTATACAGTTGTCTTGCTACACAAGAAAAATTGGATTTAGAAAGAAGATAAAATTAACCTGGGAAGAAAAGCAAAAATGGCAAATAAACAATACATATTTTGGTTTGTAAAGAAAACGAGTCATTTATTTCTTGGACATTTTTGAAAAATAATTGTATAAGAACTTATGTATCTGCTTCTAGATACACTGTGTAAGACCGCTTTCTTTCAAGAAGTTAATGAATTTTTTTTTAAAGGTTTTTAACACTTTTTTTTTGTACCAGCCATTTTCCAATATTTTTCCCTCTATCCACTAGCATCTTTTCTTTGTAATAAATCAAAGTTAAACAAAACAATCAAATAACTCTTGATGTGGGTATCACTATCCATTGCAATTTCCTTTAGACAAACCACCTGCCCTTCCCCAAAGCTGCCTACTAGATCAGTACTAGATTTTTCTATTTAATATGAGTTTATTTTCCAAATGTATTATTGTAGTCTAATAATTCAGTTTTCTTAAATTCATATCAATTTATACAAATTTTTGTATTTTTCTTTGAATTCCTCATTGTTTTACAGTGCAGTGGGTTGTTTTGGGATTTGGTTACTTGTTGGGGTACCTTGTGTTAAGCCATTTTCCATTCAACAGAAGCCTTCAGAAAGAAAAGTCTCTGGGTGGATAGATGAGTGGATGAGTATTCTCTACAAACTGAGAAGTTTGAAGGAGGGGAAGAAATATGAAGTCCTTTTGTACAATTAAACTCCATTTGTCAGAGATCATTGTTCAGTCCTTCAGGCTATTCAGTGCCAGAGTAAGGGTCTAAGTAAAAAAACAAAACAAAATAAAAAAAACTCTTTTTAATCCCTTCTCCTAAGAAGAAAAAGATTTCTTGTTTTAAACTTAGTGTGAGATATTTTGTTTCCCTTCTCCCTAATCAGCTGAAAATGATTCTCCATTATTCTGCTCTTTGCATGACTATTGCTGTGTGTTTTTGGAGTATCAGGAAGATTATATTTGCAGAAATTTATGCCACAGCTTTTTTTCCTCCTTATCTATCCCCTTTGATTCATTCTGAACATAAATGGTTTATCCCATAAATTATACTGCAGCTTTCATTACATTTCTTTGTCATTTATGTTTCTTAATAATTGGAATTAAATTTTACTCATCAGTGAGACTTACCAGTACTTCTAGAGAAAATTAACTATTTTCTGTCCTGATTTTTATCAAGTTCACTTTAGTGTATTATATATACAGGTGTTTCTACCCTTCGTAACTAAATTTGGAATCCTAGTTGATTTTCCATTCCGACCTAAGATATGCTTTAATTTGTAGGAAAGAGTATCTATGGTGATCGCTTTCCTGATGAGAACTTTAAGCTGAAGCACTATGGGCCAGGCTGGGTGAGCATGGCCAATGCTGGCAAGGATACTAACGGTTCCCAATTTTTCATCACTACTGTCAAGACACCATGGCTGGATGGAAAACATGTGGTGTTTGGCAAAGTTCTAGAAGGAATGGTAAGTGATGGAGATTGGGCACATAGGACTTTTCTCCTCTCATTCTTTATCTCTGCTAATACTGATAATCATCCTTGGCCCTGCAGAAGCCCCAGCTTGCTGGGTGCTATGCTTCTGAGTCCCTAAAGAGACTGAGTGGGAGAAATCAGAGTAAGACTGTCAAGGTGCAAGTAAGGGAAGGTTACACTGTCCTCAACTGCTGGAAACATGTAACTGTAGAGCTCCTTGATTACTGTGTGAAAAGGGAGCTATCTCCCTTGAATGTGACGCAGGATCACTTCTGTTAGCCTGTGGTGTGAAGGAAGAACAGGTTCAGCCCCCTTGGTACCAAAGTGCCTGCTCCCTCCTTCCTTTGTTTAGAAATATGGGATAACAAAATGATATTTGGTAAGAATAGGTTTGATAATGGGATAATGGAGCATTTTTGCTCCACAACATCCTTCTTTTCATTTGACCTTTTGGTTAGAAGTTCAGCAGGAACATTTCAGTCTGTCTAGAGATGGGTTCTCTGGATTGGACAGTTCTGTATTTGGTGACACCAATCTTGACCTCACCCCTCGTTTGTTCTTTTCATTATTAGGATGTGGTACGAAAAGTGGAAAACACCAAGACAGATGGGCGAGACAAGCCTCTGAAAGATGTGACAATAGCTGACTGTGGCACAATTGAAGTGGAGAAGCCCTTTGCCATTGCCAAGGAATAGGCTCCCCTGAAGACCTGCTTTCCAGGCTGGGCAGGCAGAACTGCCCCTATGGGGACTGAGGCCTGGTCTAGTCCTTGTGGCAGTCCTGGGCTCCTCTACAGCCTGAGGTATTGACCTCTGACTGAGCTGACCCAGAATCCATCCTCACATTCCACAGCCCCTCAGGCCCGGTTTTGTAAAGAAAACACAAGCCAATAAAGAAGAAAACTTTTTTTATAGAAAGTGAGTGGGCTGGGTTCATCCCTTGCCCTTAATAAGCATCTAGGCTTAGCCCAGCCTAACCCCATCCTCTACCCTTCAAAAAAAAAAAAATTTTTTTCAAGGGCAGAGTAGGACCTGTTTCCTATAGAACTTCCTTTTGCCCTCTCTCCCTCTGTTCTCTTCTGCCCTCCCCTAGATGTCTTTGGAAGCTAACCAGAGCACTGTCCTGCCCTGGGCTAAACTAGATCTGAATCAGTGGGCAAGAGGACAAATGCTGGTCTCCTAGCAACTGTACTTCCAAAGAGTGGAGCTTCTCCTTCACTGCTCAGCATCCCTTCCCATTCTCATCTCCATCCCCTCACCCTGTATGCTGTCTGGGCCCTTTTTTCTCACTGTGGTTCCTTTCTTCCAATACAAGCAGCCCATTCTGTTTTCTCTGGGCTCATCCCTAAGAGAGACTCCTTTTATTATGTGTTCTTCCCATCTTGGGGTGGAGGGGGTTGGAAGACAAGTATCCCTCAGAACTTGCCCATCAATTGGGGTCAAAATTGGAGAGGGAGAGATTGTAATGGGCCTGCCTAGCTTCATGTTAAGAGTTGGCTCCCATCAGAAAAGTTTGATTCTGAGCCTGTGGTCCCCCTCAGTCAAGGGTCAGGGTGCTACAGGGAAGTCTGGTTGACAGTATGGTTTGTGGGGATGATTTATTCTCCTCAGGGTCCCAGATGTAGTAGGGATGGTATGAAATAGGAGTCCTTCAGCTGGGTTACAGTGGCGCATCCGCTGTAGCCGTAGAAGCCCTGTAACACTCCATTCACTACCATGTTGTGGATTGGTTCTAAAAGAGAAAACAAAATTCAGGCTGAGTAGGAGACCGAAGATAGTTCTATTGTGTGAATGTGCTTACACCACTTATCTGTGTTGTCCTCCCAGAAGGTACTTTTGTTAGCTCTAAGTGAAAGGGTGCAAACAAGACTCATAAGCTGCCTTCTCCAGACACAGCTAACAAGGATCACCAGGAGGAAGTAAGTTAGACTTGGCTATCTATGTCCTGACCCTTAAACTAGTCCTCTTATTTACTACTCAAGCCTGTTCCTTTTTGGGGTGAGTGGAAAGGACAGCTTCTAAACCAGAGCGTGATCATTAGCCAGGCTCCTGATAACAGAAACCAAGTAGCAATGTGTCCTGCCAGGTGTGGGCAGCTACAACAGAACACCTTTTTTTTTTTTTCTCTCCTTAATGATGTTCTGCTATCCAGATACTGTCAACAGTTTAAGAATGGAAGTGAGACATGTGGCAACCCCAGCAACTTTGGGGAGTGGGACCAGACTACCCATCTGACACATTCACTTAAGATGAGCTTGGTTTAGGACTGCTCAGTGCTGCCAGAGCTTCCTCCATTTGGGCCAAATGCTAGAGAAGTTGCAGAGATGTCCCCCATCCCTGCTCAATGCCAACACAGACAGCACAGGCTTCCAAACTGCTGCATCTTGATAGCTCTCGACATTTTACTTACCTAGAGAAGGGCTTTGAACGTATGGATCCCGCTGGAAGTTCACGACTGGTCGGTGAGGGAGCTGAGTACTAGAGGAAAAAAAAAAAAAGGTTGGTCAGTTTTAACACAAAGCCCCGAATACCCGGGATTTGGGATCTCTCGAACAGAGTGCTGACTCATGCAAGTGGAATAAGATGAAGGGATCAGGGCCACCTAGCAAGGCGCTATAGGGACTTTGCATTCTTATACACAGTCACTCCAGAAACTATATGAGAGCCCTAGTGGCACATGGGAAAAATTGTTGGCTCTGTCCCCTTTGTCACTAGACAAATTACTTCCCTTTGGGTCTTGACCTAAAGAAGGTCCCTTCACAAGCTCTAAACCAGGGGTTCTCAAACTACTGACTGCAGGCCAGATGCTGCAGGCTGAGAACGTTTATGCAGCCCGCTAGGTTATGGCAAATGGGCTGAGGGGCAGAGACAGAGTGAGTTTTTGTTTTTACTATAGTCTGAACCTCCCACAGTCTGAGGGACAGTGAACTGGCCCCCTATTTAAAAAGTTTGAGGACCACTGCCCTAAATCTTATGCTAAGATAGAGGTTTCCATCTGTGCCATCCATGGATAGGCCACATTGACAGAAGTGACCATGAGGGGGCAGCATACGCTTCAGCCAGACCCAAGTCCCTGGCCAGAGAAGTAAAACAAGAGCTAAGAGGACTGGGCTGAGCACTTCACCTTGCCTGCTGTTGCTGGGCATGAGCTCACCCAGGGAGCTGAAAGGGAGAAGAGGCACATGAACGACTGCCGCCAGTCCCTCTGAGCGGCCCCTAAACCAGGAAAGCCCCAGCAGCCCTTCAGGGAAGAGGTAGCACAAAGCCTCTAGGGAGCTCTGCTTCTAATTAAAGCCTACCTATTTACTAGTTAGGCTGTTGACTAGCTTAAAAGAGTGAATAGGAGGAGGGCAGCTAGATGAAGCATTTAATAGAGCACTATCCCTGGAGTCAGGAGAACCTGAGGTCAAATCCAGCCTAGCTGTGCAAATCACAACTCCAATTGCCTCAAAAAAAAAAAAAAAAAAAGTGGACTGGGTAAGTTCCAAGGCAAAGAATCCATCTGAAAGAATACTAAGTTATGTGACAGAATATTATTTGATACGTATTAGAGGAAGAAGGGCAGCAAAAGCCATGCAAAAGAAACCCACAAATTTTTTTACCTGTCTTCTCAAGGCCAGTTCTCCACTGGTGTTCTTAAAGAGCTGGCTGAAGACAAACTAGAGGCCCCTTCTCAATTCCCACCCTTATGTTTCTAGTTCCACTCACTCCATGCTGCTGGTCTTAGAGTCTGAAGGGAAATGTCGAAGTTTTAGAAATTCCAGCATCTCCTTGGGGACTTCCTGATTGAGATACAGCACACCCTGAGGAACAAAATCAACAAACACATTAAATACTTCCATTTGCTGAACACTGTGATAGGAACTAAGAGTGAAACAATCCCTCACCTCAAGGACTCATGAAAGACAAAGGTATAAAATTTTACAAATAAAGAATAGTGATTATGTGAGAGCAGATATAACCAAGATGATAGGGTCAGGAAAGACTTCTTGTAGAAGGAGGCACTTGAAGTGAAAAATGAAAGAAACTTGGAATCTCAAGAGAAGTGGGCAAGGAATGGATTCTAGGCATGGTGTGGGCAGGAAGGGCAATGAAACATACACAGATCCACATGCAATCTTGTGCTACTAACATTACAAGTAGGAGCTCAACAGATACACATCCCTGCAGTGAAAGACACCTCCAAAAAAGATTTCCTATTGAGCCCTGAAGTTAGTGTCTAGGAAGAAAAGAAGCCCAGCTCTGCCCTTCTCACCTGAATATAAGCTTCTAACCCCTGTCGACGCTGCTCCAGAACCTTGGGCCTCCAGTTAGGCACTCGTTTGGGGGGAAAGTCAGGCACTTTGCAAGACTTCTTAATCTGTCCGAAACCGTAAGAAACCCGCTCAGAGGTCCCGATTCCCAGGAACTGGGGCCCCAAGTAGAACATTCTAGTTCCAAATTCCTATGCTTTATCCCCACCTCCGATACGGTCCCTCTTCTGGGTAGATCCCGATACCGGAGAGGTAAATTCAGACTTCGCCTTAAGCTAAGCACCCTGCATTCTGAAAGTCAGGCATCAAATCATCTCAAAAAGCCAACTCTTCCCATATTCTCCAGTACACTTGTCACTCCACTGGTGTTCTCTCATTGTTCTCCCCCTCCCTCCGTCCCCTTTTCAAGCCGCGGGAGGGACCAGTAATTTGAAGGAAAGATGGATCTCAAAGGAGGGCTGGCTTTTGCCCGGGGTAGAACAGAACTAGGTCTCCCGGGTCATTCAGTTCTCCGAAGCCCAAGGACCAGGCGCTCTCCCTGCTTCTCACCTGCTTGTGCAGGGCATGGAATTCGCTGTAGCGCCGGTGAATGGTGTGCCTTCTCCCATTGCAGAGGACTTCCACCCTGAACACCTAAAGGGAGGGGGAAGCAGGAGAGTATGAGCGAGCCCCTCCACCCCTCCCGGACCGGCAGAGTCAGGACAGAACTGAGAAGGGCCAGGTAGAACTCCAGTTCCCCTCTTCTCTTTCCACCCCAGAACAGCCAAGAGAAGACCGGGCACCAGCCCTCTCCTGCAGCCAGTTTCAGCGGCTGAGCATCCCTCCGCACAAAGGCCCTTTCAAAAGAGCCCCTGCTCCAGGGGACCTCCGGGCACACTAAGCCAGGACGGCTCACCTCTCCTTCCCCTCTACCCCCTCCCACTCCCCCAGCAATCTAGATCGACCGAAGGGGGATGGTGGTGAAGGAGGCAGGTCAATCCCCTCTGCCCTCCAGCGCAAAGTTTACCAATTACAAGGGTCGAAGACTTCCTCCCCTCCCCATTTCCCTCAGTCCGCTGGGATGTAGCTGAGTGCCACTAACCGCGCTGGGGGCGGGGAAAATCTCTGCTTTTTGACACCCCCCCCCACCTCCCCGCCTCCCAATTAACATGTAGGAGAAAGATGGGAGGGGATGAAGTCCTCAGGCTCTCGAGCAGGAGGGAGGAGAGTAACTCGGGGTGATTCGAAAGCCTCCCTACGGCTCCTGCCCAGGTCTCTCCTTCCCGTAGCAGCCCAAGCCCCCACCTAAGGTTTCCTCCCGTCCCGGGGCAGCGAACGCTGCCCGCCAGACGCTTTGAAATCCCCCGCTGGACGAACTCCAAGACCCGTTTGATTCCCAATGGGAGCACTGCCCGAACACTCACCATGTGTCCTCTCTCCAGGCTCCTTTCGGGCTGCGCAGCCTCCGGCCCCACGGAAGGAATGTGTACTTGGAGCATCCCCGACCCAAAGCCGCCTTCGGCCCCAGCAACTGGCGAACCCGGACTCCGGCCGAGACCCAGCGCCGCTCCCTCCCGAGCTGGCTCCGCCCCGCCAGGCCCCGCCCCCACCTGGGCTCCGCCCCCGCCCCTGCAGGGTCCGGAGGTCCCCCTCGCTCGCCCTCTCGGGATGAGAACAAAGTGGAGCTGGCCGAACCTAAGCTACCCCGGCCGGAGTCGGCTCCAGAGGAGCCCGGCGGCAGAGAGAAAGAAGTTTCAGTCTTTAGTCTGTTTGCTGGGAACCCAGGCAGGTGTACCCGCCCGCTTTCTCCAAGCTGCGTTCTCAGGGAGCGCCCAAACTAAAAGAGCAACCGGGATGGGACCGAGGGGACTCCCAGGGCGCTGACATTCAGAGGAGGATGACCCCTCAGTACCGAGAGAAGTAGCGGACGGAGGCTCCGGAGCCAGAGGCTCTGCCTTCAGATCCTCGGTAAGCCACTCGCTGTGACTGCGGGCGAATCACCTCACTTTAGTTTTAAAGTGGGCACCCTCCTGTCCAACCAAAGCCTACCCAGTCCCAAATCAACACGGGTAACGACAGGAAGGCACGACGCCTCGAGGGGCTTCAATTACCCCTGGGAGCATTGGCGCTCCGGGGTCTTTCGCTGCCCCACAAGCTGATTTGAGGGTATTTTTAGTGATGTTTATTCCAGGCAGGAAAAACGCTAGTCCTGGCTTTATCCGTGTTCCTGGAGAATCTTTTCTTTCCGCTCCTTCCCCTTGGTCTTAAATGTGAGTGTGTGTATGTGTAATTTATGTAAATCAGGTAATATTGATCCTACAGCAACTGAGAGATAGATAGCCTTTGTTTTTACATAATCTTTTATTTCCTAGAGCATTCCTCCCTCCATCCCCAAAAAAAGGATCTCTTAGAATAAAGTTTAAAGAAAAGAAAAATGTCCAGGAAACTTAACAGTGTATCAGAAAAGTATGACTTTATTTGTGGAATCCCTCACTTCTTCAAAGGGGAGGGATGTCTTATCATTTTCTTTATTCCATAACATTTAGTTTTTATTGTTTTTTGTTGTTTCCATTGAAGTCATTGTAGTTGTTTGACACATTCATTTTCTGGTTCTGCTTATTCATTGTTTCAGTTCCGATAAGTCTTTCACTCTTTTTCTGTGTTCATTTCTTTTGGCCCTGTAGAATTCTATTCATTCATGAGCCACAACTTCTTTAGCCCTTGCCCAATTCTCGGACATCTCCTTTTGTTTCCCACTTCTGTGTTAAACACAAAAGATGCTGCTATAAAATATTTTGTCGCTGACCTTTTTAGGGAATACGTTTCTCAAACTCTGCACTTCAGCATTCCCACGACCCCTGCCTGTTTCCTAAAATCTGCCTCAAAAGAATGTTCGACATTCCAACTTTGTTGTGTGCAGGTTGTGAGAAGGGAAAAGCCCACAGACACCTGCTTGTTCCAGGACTGGGGGTAAAAGGTAAGAAAGGAAACAAAAGAAAAGAAAGGCTAGGATTATGTCTGGAAATTTGCATTCCCACATATCCAGTGACTCACCAAATATAGTCCTTTCTCCCTCCACAGCATCTCTCACAATTTTTCCCTTACTCTCTTTTCTTACAGGGCCAACATCCTGATTCTATCCCATATCACCTCTCACCTAGAGCATTGAAGGAGCCTCCTAATTAGTCTCTCAGCCTCAAGTCTCTCCTGTTTCCGATTCATCCTCTATGAAGCTGTCAAGGTGATTTTCCTAAATAAAACATCTGTCACTGCCCTCCTCAAACCCCGAGGCTCTCTTTTACTCTAGGAATATAAACTCCTTTATTTGTCATTTAAAGCCTTAACCTGAATGCAATCAACCTTTTCAATCTATGACTGCCTTTTCCATATTCTGTGGTCCAACAAAACTGGCCTTCTTGTTCTTTCTCATACATGGCACTCGTTTCCCCTGATGTTTTTGTGAGAGAGGAGCTGTTAGATAATGGCGATACACCCCTGCCCCCTGTCCCTGCCCCTGGGAGACACGGAGGCAGTGGATTGTTTGAGCCCAGAAGCCCTACTCTGTGGCAGGGCCCAAATTGGTTGGAATCTGTACCAAACCTCGGGATCAGTCTGCATTAAGCATGCTTTTTGTGCCAGGCACTGAGCACTCGGGGTAGAATAGGAGGAAAAACCCAGTCCCTGCCCTCACAACCCGGTGGGGAAGAGTCTAGAGCCAGTTTGAAGAGGCCCTGGGAGACGGGCGCAGGGAGAAGTTACCCTGATGAGCTCAGGAATAGTCCTTTACTTCCATTCTGGGCAAGATAGAGAGACCAAGTCTCAAAAGTGCAGAAACGGGAGCAGCCGGGCGCTGCAGAGGACAAAGCACTGGCCCTGAGTCAGGAGGGCCCCGGGTTCAAATCCAGCCTCAGTTACTTATTAGCTATGTGACCCTGGGAGGCTCACTTAACGTTGCTTACCTCAAAGAGAGAGACAGAGACAGATACGAGAAATGCAGAGAGAGAGGGAGAGACAGAGGGAATGAATATGAATGTGATAACGTGCAGGATTTGGAGTCAAGGAAATTCTGCTGCATCCATTTTCTGTGATAGAGTCATGCCACCTTTCTGATCTTCAGTTCCCTCATCTTTCAGGAGAGTGTGCTTCACCTGTAATAAGCAGGTCACAGGGTTGTGGTGAGGCTCAAACTTGTATATACCTTGTTATAGCAGCATCAGCTTTTGATTATTGTTATCATTGTGTTGATTTTGGTGCTGATTGCGTCCCGTTCTGGCACAGTGTAGGCACAAGCCAGCTAGGCCCTGTCCAGAAATTTAAAAACTTGGGCCCTTGTGATCCGTGTTCCACAAATCTGGTCTCTTTTCCTACCTTTTCCCTATAACCCTAAATGCCTATTAATTTCCCTCTTCCTCTCTGATCTCTGCCCTTAACCTCCCAAAACCTGGCCCAGCAGCCCTTGGGCTCTGTTCTATGGAAGAAAATTACCCTGGAGCCTCTGTGTGCTCAGGACTCTGGGAGCAGCCTTTCTCCCCAACACCCTTAACAGAAACTTTTACTCAGACTGCTGGGAGAGAGCATCAATTCCAGAGCATTTCCGCCAACCCGAGGCATGGAACCAGTATACTGGGATGGGGGCTAACGGAGAGCAAAAATGGGCACGAGCCAGGGGTGGGGTCAGAGAAATGCACATGGAAGGGACACAGCGGAGGCCCCAGAGCCCAGAGCTGCGCGGTTTCCGTGTCTGCTGTAGTCTGGCTGGTAGATGGGTGTGGTGGCCATGAGGAGAAAGGAGCTGCTCTGTTCTGTGGGGCCAGCCCTCCTGGGGTGTGGGGAAGGGACCGCCAGGCTGGCCTGGGGCCAGGAGAGCTGGGGGCCCTACCCTGGCTCCTGCCCAGGGCTGCTCTGGCTGGGGGAGGCGGACAGTGGGGGTCACTGCCCCTGGGCGTCCACTTGACAACACGCTTGGGAGCATGCACACAGACAGACACATAGACACACACAGACACAAAGACAGAGACACAGACACACACATATACACACATAGACACACACATGCATGCACCCATTTCCAAACATGTAACAGAACCCAAAAATTGGATTTGTTGGGAAAATGGAGACTCAGTAGCTTTAAAAATATAGGATGAATTTTACATGTTACTTTTTTAAACTGTGCTGCCTGTCTAGCCACATTCTGAACTTCCTGCTGTTCTATACATTAAAAAACATTTCAGTGTCCTTTTAAGGCATCACTATAGCTAATGTCTCTCCCTTCCATCATCTGCCCTGAATTAAAAACTGAGAAAAAGAGAAGAAAAACCTTGAAACAAGTAAATATAGTTAGGCAAAGGAGTCATGTCTCTTTTAGTACCTTGAGACTGTTAGAAATACACTCTTGACACTGAAAATCAGATATCAAGGAAAATTTATTAAAGAAGAATCTTAAAGAATCCTCTTACTAAAGATCCAACTCACTTCCAGTTGATCAATGATGGACAGAAATAACTACACCCAGAGAAGGAACACTGGGAAGTGAATGTAAACTGTTAGCACTACTGTCTATCTACCCAGGCTACTTATACCTTCGGAATCTAATACTTAATGTGCAACAAGAAAATGGTATTTACACACATATATTGTATCTAGGTTTTATTGTAACACATGTAAAATGTATGGGATTTCCTGTCATTGGGGGGAGGGAGTGGAGGGAGGGGGGGATAATTTGGAAAAATGAATACAAGGGATAATGTTATAAAAAAAATTCTAAATAAATAAAAGTATATGTAAAAAAAAAAAAAAAAAAGAATCCTCTTACTGTTTCTGGCCAGAAGTGGGTCCCAGAAGTGGAGGAACCTTTATATTTGCTAGTGTGGCGCAGCCCCTCCCTCCATTTCATTCAGGTTACAGTCTTTCTGATCCATCCACTACATGTTTCCCCTTAATATATATATATATATATATATATATATATATATATATATATATATATATATATATATATAAAACATGTTCTCCCCTCCTCATACATCCCATGTTCAAAAATGGCAGGAAAACTCCTCCTAGGGGTGTGTTGTTTAATATTCAATTAGCCTATTATGCAGGCACAGTAGTGATTTGATCAAGTCCTGTCATTGACTAGTTTGGGCTGGATGGACTATTTTCTCAAAATCACAAGACTTTCTGTTTGGCTGAATCCACCTGTGCCTTCCTAGCCCCCCTTGTTTGCTCAAAGCTATTCTGTGAACCCTAACCTTCCTTAATGCTCTCACATTCTGAAAACTTCTTGGTCAGTGGTACCCACTATCCAACACTATCTCAAAGCTTGCAACACTGTGGAAATGCAACTTTTCAGCATTTCTCACAATTTCCCCATTTCCTTTTTAATAAGGATTTTGTTTCCACATTTTTTTTCTGTTGCCCCTTCTCCAAACCTTTTAACATCATTTTACATTCCTCATCTATATTTTGATCTTCCTTAAAGATCTCAAAGAACTTCCATTTAAATTTAACATTTCTCTTTAAACTAAAAACTTGTAGCCTGAAAGGAATAAGACTAACAAAGGAATACAACAAACTTGGCCCAAACAAGATAAAACAATAATATGTTCCACAATCCTTAAATAGGTACGTGGTTCTGAGTAGATTCTCAACTTGAACCCATCATCCCCCTTCTGTCTTTTGGGGTGATGGAATTCTGGGGACAAGGGATGGAGATCTCAGTCTAACACAGCAATCATGACTACTTCAATGGAAAGGAGCGTAGAGTTGAGAAATTTTATAGGGTAACCTTTAAGGAAACATGTTTTATACAGATTTATGCATCCATCAACAGATAGATTCACTAAGCCAAATAGTCATTTACCTACTTAGTTAGGATACAATGACTATATTTTTCAGATTGAAAACTGCAAGATCTTACATACTTGAATTGTACTCATAATTTCTATTGATCCCTTATTCTGATTAAAGAAGCTTGTCATAAGAGGAAAAAGCTGGGACATGATTAGTATTCTTCAGGCCTATCCTTCAGGCCTCAGTCTGAGAGCACATACAAGATAGGATAAAGCATCCTTTGTTTTATTGGTGATAACCAATTATGCAGTAACAAGTCCACCTCATAGCAGCTCAGGAATAATCAGGTGGGTTTTTATTGAATGGAACTCCCCTAGGAGACTGTCAGAAGGATCCCACCTAAGCAGAGGCCAAGGTTGTCTTCCCAACTTTTGCCCAGATATTAACATCCACCTATAACAATTCAAGATCACCTTCCTCAGAGTAGATAGTGGCACATTTCTCTCCTGGTGAATTACAGCCTTGATGACTTTGTTAGACAATTCAAAACTCTAAACAATATCAGCTCCAGTCCCAAGAGATTTTATCTCAAATAGCAAGCCTCATAAATCAAAGTTTCAGGTGAATTTAGTTCTCAAGGATCACATATCCGAAATAAGTATTGACTACAATCTTACATTAATAATAGTAAGTTCTTGAGTCAGAAGAGTTTTCTGTTTTAAATCTTCCTCCTTAGTTTTACCTGTAGAAGGTTTCCTGGTAGGAATTACCTCCCACTTAGAATTTGTTTGTTTGGCTTCCTCCATTTCTCCCGGTTCAGGAGCAGGTTCCTTAACAACATTTTTTTCCTGAGGCAGTTGGGGTTAAGTGACTTGCCCAGGATCACACAGCCAGGAAGTGTTAAGTGTCTGAGAGCAGATTTGAACTCTGGTCCTCCTGACTACAGTACTCGTGCTCTATCTAGGGGTTCTCAAACTACAGCCCGAGGGCCAGATGCTACCAGCCAGGTTATGGCAAATGGTTGAGGGGCGGAGACAGAGTTTTTGTTTTTACTATAGTCCGGCCCTCCCACAGTCTGAGGGACAGTGAACTGGCCCCCTATTTAAAAAGTCTGAGGACCACTGCCACTGTGCCACCGAGCTGCCCTTGTTCAGCAGTTCATACAGAAGTCTCAGTGATTAGCAGAATCCAGAATGGCCCATCCCAGTTAGAAAGTAACTTTTCTTCTTTTCAAGATTTATCAAACTACCTGGTTTGAATGGATATACAGTGAATTTAGATGGATGCACAGTGAATTCAATTCAAATTTTAAGATTTTTGATGGCAATAGTAAATTCGAGAGTCTGAGGGAGGAGTCCTTTCAATCCAAGTGCTGAAAGACAAGTAGATTCTGCCAGTATATAGTCTCATAACCTATCCTTCCGGTGAAAGGATGGGACCTCTCCTTCCCCACCTGCATAAGGCATTCCATACATTTCAGAGCATGATAATCAATATTCTGCCTAGGGGCATTCAGTGCTAGTGGCAAATTTTTTATCCAGGATAACCTTGATTAAAGATGGGGATCACTTTGGGATGATCTATTGGATGTATTAAAACTAACATGGGGTTTTCTCTGTCACTTAGCCCAGCTCGCCTTGCTTCCTCCTCTGCCAGCCCATTTCCCCTCACTTCTAGGGAGCTTCCCTTTTGGTGACCAAATCCTTTCCCTTACCATTTATGAGGTCCCCGTTCCTCCCAAATTTTTCCCAAAGTATGGACTACCCCACAGGCAGGAGTTCCTTCTTTCCCACTCAGCTTCTTAAGGGCCTGATTTAGAGCATAGGGTTTGCAAGTCTGTGCTGACCAATTCTTTGGCAGGGATCCGGACTCTTGGGCTAACCATTCCTTCTTTTTCCTTCAACACTCATGAAGACCCATCTATAAACAATCATCTCCTGTTTCTTAAGGAAGATCACTCAGATCCGATCTAACTGGCTTTGAAGTCTGTGGGAAGATGGCTGAACTGATACAGTTCTCAGTGCTTAAAAACCAACTCATCTTTTTCCAGCAATGATGATTCATTTTTTAAGATTCTTGAATCACTAAGCCAACGGCTTGCCCTTTGGTTTAAGATGGCCCTAACTTGATATGGGGAGGGGGGGAGGGCTTACTATCAATTCTCCCCAAAGGGAAAAGTTAGAACAAAAGGTTTGGCAATTGTCAATGTTGTAAAATTACCCATGCATATATCTGGTAAATAAAAACTATTAAAATATTAAAAAAATAAAAAATTCTCTCCAAAGTCAATTTTCTACTTTCTGTTATCAACAAGGCAGTTGCAGCTACTGCTTGCATACGCTCAGGCCCCCCTCAAGAGTGGATCAAGTACTTTGGGTAAGAAGGCCACTGGTTGTCTTTCTCCACCTACAACTGAGTTAAACCTTCAAGGCAGTTCCTTTATCTACAGTAACAAACAGATGGAAAGGTTTGTTAAGGGAAGGCAGGACTGGTACTGGGGCTGTAACCAGAGCAGAAATGTATGAGCTATGCTGTAACATTTTGTCAGCCCTGCTGGATATGTGGTATAAATTTTGTGAAATTTGGGCCAAAGTTATTTACAATATTAATCTGAAGGTTTGTTTTGCCTTCTCCCTTTAACAGAGAAATAAAAGCAAGAAAATTTGGCCATAGGGATATTTGTAATTGCAGAGCAAATTATATTAAGTATGTATTGGTAGAAACTAATAATTCTGATAATGAAACAACTATTTGTGTAGAAATAAACAAACTACTGTCACATTTTTATTTGTCCCAGAAGCAGGAATAAATCTGTTGGGAAGAAATTTAATTCTTAAATAGGCTCTAGAGATAAAAGAACTGTCTCTTTTCCTGGGAGTGTTCTCCCTATCCCTTGCCCTGAGGATTCTTCCCCTTTCCCTAGGCCTAGAACCCGTTCTTCCCATCTGCAAGTCCAGCAAGTTTTGGCACAGCCCAAAGCTGCCCACTTCGGCCTTCTACTAGAAAGGAACGCCCCAACTCTTACCTTTGTTTGATATATCCACTTTCATGGTCTGCTGGCTGGCTCCCAAAGAATGGCATTTGACCTCCAGGACCATTGAAATTTAAGGGGAGTGCTCTTCCCTCTAGGTCAGTGGTACCCACTATCCCACTTGCACCACTGTGGAAACACAGCTTTTCAGCATTTCTCACAAGACCATTGCCTCTCAGACGGCCTAGCCTTCCGTCTTCTGGAAACCTGTTGGCTGTTGCACTAATGATGAAAGCTAGAATACAGGTCCTGGAGTCAGGGAGACCTGAGTTCAAATATGGCTTCAGACACTTTCTAGCTGTGTAATCCTGGACGTGTCACTTAATCCTGTTTGCCTCAGTTTCCAAATCTGTAAAATAAGCTGGAGAAGGACCTGGCAAACCATTCCAAGAAAATTCCAAATGGGGTCATGAAGAGTTGGACACAATGCAGTGACTGAGCAGCAAGGACGTGAAGTGCTGTGTAGGTTTGCACTTCGCCTCATTTGATCATCACAATAACCTTTTGAAGTAGATCTATAATTATCTTCATTTTACAGATGAGGAAGTTAAGGCCTTGGTCAGAGTTCTAAAGTCTCTCCAAGTTGTTTTTTTTAAACAGTATTGTTGCCCACGTATAAACTGTTTTCCTGGTGATGTGGGTCGTGTAGGCAGCAGATAATAGCAGCCACTGTGATTGGGGTTTGGTCATGGGAAGAATTCCCACTGGCCATTCTCTTGCCAGAGGTAGATTTATTTAGGGGAACAGGTTGCAGACAAAACGAGGGATACAAGAGATACTGAGAATGGTAAATATGAAATAGAGTGGTAGAGCACAGGAAAGACAAGTTCCTCAGAGGAGCTCACAATGACCCAGTGGAAAGGGAGCCCCCCCATGAGGATGGGGCACTTCCTTATCTGGCAGGCTAAGTCCTGCAAGGGACTGAGCGCTCCAAAGGAGTTAGCTGTGAAGGGCAGAAGTGGGGTCAGGAGACAGCAAAGGAGGGCGGCCAGGGAGCTGGGGCCTGTAACTAGATTTTATAGAGAAAATTTAACCTCAGGGACTTGACTGGGATTTTTGACAGAATGTGGCAAGGTAAGTCTATTGAAGACCCCTTCAGAGGGTGGGTCTCAGAGGTTTGATACAGCTTGCATTTCTGACTGGATTACCTGTCCAGAGGATAGGACCTGGGAGCTAAACTGATCCCTATCCCTACTTGCCTCAAGGGTCAATTCTTTAGTTAGTTTCTGTCCAACTCACCACTCAGGACCTCAATACCAGGTTCTGCTCAGTTTACTCTGTATCAGTTCATAGTGTCCAGGATTCTCTGAAATTGTCTCTTATTTTGAATGGCAAAATAATATTTCACTATATTTATAATGAAATTTGTTCAGCTATTCCCCCAATTGTTTAGGAAACAATCTAAACCCACCCTTAGATTCTAGTTCTCCTTTTCCTTCTTTTTTCCCTTTCCCCCTTCTCTCCTTTCCTGTCTTTCCCTTTCCCCCATCTTTCCCTCCCTCTTATTTTTCTCTTCTTTCCTTCTCTTTTCCTTCCTTTTCACCCTCTTAACTCCCCCCCCCCCCCCACCTCATTCCATCTTTCAGTATCAGGAAATTTTCTTTGCTTGTGACTATTTAACTGTCCTATATTATCCTCCCTCTTACCCTCCTCCCTTCCACTTATCCCAATTTTCTACTTATCCCCATTTATTTCTATATCAAACTAATTGTATGTATATTTAATTCAACTTTATCCATTTAAGATAAAAATGAGATTCTTGTCTAAAGCTTTCTCCTTGTCTCCTTTTCCCTCTTTTCACTGTTTGTATATTATTTTCATGAATACCAGTTAAAAGAAAGAACAGATAGATTATATACTCCCTTCTTTCTCCTTATTATACAAATGTTTTTTCCTTTTTAATCCTCCCTTGAGGAGAACTTCAAGCTCTCAGGAAAAAAGCTGATCACTCTCCAGGATCTCTGATTTTTCTTTTTTCAATTCCCTCCATAGTCTTTTTAGACATTTAGGTTCTAAAAAGACATTTGTTTCTTCTTCCCCTCCTAGAATGTTAGCACTGCATCTTCATATATCTGTTTCTAATTGCTCAAATAATTTTATCCTTACAGATTTTTCTGGACCCTTGTGTTTTTATTCCTGTTTAGCTCTGTTCTTTTAATCAGAAATGTTTGAAAGACCTCTATTATATTAAAAAAAATTTTTACCCCTTTATAATGCTATTGAGCTTTGCAAGATAAATTATTCTTGGTTGCAAGCTTAAGATTTGTTTTTTGGAATAGTGTATTCCAAGATCTCTGGTTTTTAGTGGAGATTAACAGGTTTTGCATGAGTCCTTGTGTACTTGTGATTCCTTGGTACTTGAACTGTTTCTAAATGCTTGAAGAATTTTTTCTTTCATATGGGAGTTCTTGATCTTATCTAATAACTTGAATTAGTAAGACTTCTTTTTGGGATTTTTTTTCAGGAGGAAATCAGGGGATTCTTTTTATCTTTACTTCTTTCCTCTGTGTTTTACTAGATCTGGGCAATCGTCATTTATGATTTCTTGAAATACAAGATTTCTTGAAATACAGTTTTAAACTACTAAAGCTTAAAACTTGCACACCCAAACTATTGGAAAACCACTTATGTTATCCAGACTTTTTTATTGTTTAAAAAAAAAAAAGGTGGTTTTCAAGGACTCCATTGCTTTTTAAAGTATCTCTCCTTGACCTATTTTCAGTCATTTGTTTCTTATATCAAATATCTTACATTTTTTTCAGTCTTTTGATTTAATCCAATATTTCTTGTTGTCTAATGGAGTCACTGACTTTTCTTTATTCTAGTTTTCAGAGAGGCTGTTACATGGGTGAGGTTTTTGTCACTTTCTCTTCTAAGCTATTATCTTCTTTCTGATTATTTTTCTTAGATCCTTTATGTCATTTTTTACCATTTGCTTCATTTCTCCTAGGTATTCATGTAGTCCCTGTGGAAAATCCATCTTGTCCTTTAAGTCTGAACACTAAATAGCTTCTCTGTACAACTTGTAGCAAGTAAAGTGCCAAGCACTAAAGAAAGGCAAAAGACAAGGTCTCCCTTTGAGAAGCTTAAAATCTAATTAGTGAGCCAACCTGCCAATTTTGTACAGACAAGCTACATGGGGATAAATGGGAGATAATCAGAGGCTATTGCAACAGTCCGGGTTTGAGGTCCTGTACCACGTTGGCAACCGTGTCAGCAGAGAGAAGGGGAGTGTTTGAGAGAACACGAAAAGGTAGAAATGATGGAACCTCACCAGTTAGATTGGAGTGGGAAGAGGACAACTGGGTTGTAAGGGGGGGGGGGGGCCTTAAATGGTGTTGTCAGCAAAAATAGGGAAATTCTGAAGCCATGAGGAATTGGGGTGGAGGGTAGCATGTAAGTGTGGGGGAGATAACGAGTTCAGTTTTTAACATGTTGAGTTTAAAATGTCTACCAGAAATCCCATTGGAATTGTTTAATACCATGTGGAGGTCTGAGACTGGACTCTCAGCAGAGAGATGGGTGCTGATGAAATCCCCAAGTGAAATAGCCTAGAAGGGGACCCAGGGCTGAGCCCAGCATGGCAGCAGGAACCAGCAAAGGAACAGCAGAAGCAAGAGAGAATTCTGTCCTGAAAGCTGAGAAAAAAGAGAATTTCAAGAAGAAAATGACCAGCAGGGTCAGAGATTGCAGAGGTCACAAAAAGGCCATTACATATCCATATACATTACATTACTTCTTCAGGAACAGCTATTGGAAGAGTAAATGTGAATGACCGGCTGTTCTGAATATTTCGATCCACTTCTGAGGAGCCATGAAGAGAGATGTTATCTATCTCCAGAGAAAACTGACGTGTGGAGCTGTGCATTGCGTGGTTTCAGTCAGATAAACGCCTTGAGAAAGTCGGTAGAATAGGTACTTCCACTTTCTTATGACTTTCAACCTTATTTTCAATCCAAACAACTCTGCAAAGTTACTAATAATGACTTAATTGCCAAACCTAATGGCCTTTTCTATATCTATCTGTCTATCTTCTATGTGTCAAATGTTGACCTTTTCTCATGCAGGCTTGGAAAAGAGGGAGGGGAATAGCTTAGAATTAAATATAACAATTTTTTGTTTTAAAGAAAAGGACATTCCAAAGAAGACATAGAGTACATTATTGAACACAAAATGGATAATTTTGATTATATTAAGTTAAAAAAATTGTACAAACAAAACTAATGCAGACGAAGATTAGAAGGGAAGCAACAAACTGGGAAAAAAAAATTATATTCAAGGGTTCTGATAAAGACCTCATTTCTTAAATATATAGAGAACTGACTCAAATTTCTAAGAATTCCAGCCATTCTCCAATTGAAAAATGGTCAAAGGACATGAACAGACAATTTTCAGATGATGAAACTGAAACTATTTCTAGTCATATGAAAAGGGGCTGTAAATCATTATTGATCAGAGAATGCAAATTAAGACAACTGAGGTACCACTCCTAGATTGGCTTAGATGACAGGAAAAGATAAGGATGAATGTTGGAGGAATGTGGGAAAACTGGGACATTGATGCATTGTTGGTGGAGTTGTGAACAAACCCAACCATTCTGGAGAGCAATTTGGAACTATGCTCAAAAAGCTATCAAACTGTGCATGCCCTTTGACCCAGCAGTGCTGCTATTGGGCTTATCCCAAAGAGATCTTAAAGAAAGGAAAGGGACCTGTATGTGCAGGAATGTTTGTACCAACCCTTTTGTGGAGCTGGAAACTGAGTGGATGCCCATCAATTGGAGACTGGCTGAATAAATTGTGGTATATGAATATATGGAATATTATTGTTCTGTAAGAAATGACCAACAGGATGATTTCAGAGAGTCCTTGAGAGACTTACATGAACTGATGCTGAGTGAAATGAGCAGGACCAGAGAT
Organism: Sminthopsis crassicaudata; assembly: GCF_048593235.1. Lineage (NCBI taxonomy): Eukaryota > Metazoa > Chordata > Mammalia > Dasyuromorphia > Dasyuridae > Sminthopsis > Sminthopsis crassicaudata. Next base: position 542,111,393 of record NC_133618.1, read on the forward strand.
CATTATACCTGGCAACAACAATACTGTATGATGATCAATTCTGATGGACATGGCTCTCTTCAACAATGAGATGAACCAAATCAGTTCCAATGATCTTGTGATGGAGAGAGCCATCTACACTCAGAGAGGACTGTGGCAACTGAGTGTGGATCACAATATAACATTTTCTCTCTTTTTGTCATTGCATTTTGTCTTCTTTCTCATTTTTTTCCCTTTTGATCTCATTTTTCTTCTGCAGCATAATAATTGTAGAAATATGTATGAAGAACTGCACATATTTAACATATATTGTATTATTTGCCATCTAGGGGAGGGGGGTTGGGGGAGTAAAGAGAGAAAAAAATTTGGAACACAAGGTTTTGCAAGGGTGAATGTTGAAAATTACCCATGCATATGTTTTTAAAATAAAAAAAATAAATAAAATTTCCTAACCCAGGAGGGGTGATGTACCCAGGGGATGAATGGGAAGAAAGAACTGAAACCTGAGGGATTATTTTAGATCTCTTCTTAGACAACTGAGGCAATGAATATAAAGAAATGTTACTGTGATGCAAGAAATGATGAAAGAAATGATTTCAGAGAACCCTGGGGGTTGTGAATCGATGCAGGACCAAATTGTACAAAGATAACAACATTGTAAAGAAAAAAAACTTTGAAAGGGTTAAGAACTCTGATCAATGCCTTTGGAGGACCTGTGACAGGTATATAATTCACCTCTTAATAAAAAGATACAGGGGGGAAAACATATATGGCCACTGTGTGGTTTTGATTTGTTTTGATTTTCATTTGCTTATTTGTTCCGAGAGTGGGAGTCTTTTCCTGTCTTTTTTTTTCAGCTTATTCAAGAGAGGAGAGGAGAATAGCAAAAGTAATGTATTCCTCCCCCAATAAAAAAGAGTATTGTAACATTTTTAAAAATGTACAGAAGTCAATGAAAGACAAGTCAAAAGGAAGCACAGAGCAGTAGGGCAATTTTGAAAGTAATTTGTGATTTTTTTTTTTATTTTTAAAAATTGTTGGGTGAAATGGAGATTCAAGATTTCATATAGAATCCTCTTTTTGTTGTATATAGGGAAATGCTCTTTCTCAGTTTTGTATGTGTAAGTTCAGAATTGAGAAAATAAAATAAAATTTGGGGAAATCCTCTAACTTCCCAGGGCTTGTTTCTTTGTCTGTACAGCCAGGAATTGGTAACTTGTGACCTTGGTCACCATCTTGCTGGACTCAGTTTTTTCTGTAAAGTCTAGGATCCCTTCCTAGGCCTGGTTAGTCTCCTACGCTCAGCTACCGTCACAGATTAGATCTGAGATGATCCTCCCAGCCTCACCTCAGCTTCCTGCTCCAGAAGGTTCAGGGCTGGTACTGTGCCCTCCTGCCCCAGCTTGCCCAGGAGAAGGTGGAGGTGGGCAGTCAGCTTAGACTTAGTCTGTCTCTCTCCCTGCCCGGGCCTAAACCTCTGGCTGAGCAGAGAAAGCCTTCAGAGGAAGAAGAGGTTTAGGCTTGAAGCCATTCCACCCTTCTCTTGCCACCTCCTTTGCTCTGAGAGTGGGGGTGAGAGGCCCCTCTTGCCTGAGGCAGCCTGGGTTTCTGGGACAGCACTTGCTCAAGGCTTGGTCTGTCCCAGGATGAAGGCTCCTCTTCTTCCTCCTCCTCTCACTCCTCCCCTGCATACAAACCCCCCTTTCACTGCAAGGTTTATTTATAATAAATAAATAATTAATTAAATAATTAAAAAATAAGTTTTTTTAAGCACCACCCTTGTGTGCCTGGAACTGGGTTAACCCCCTTAAGAAAACAAACACAACCCTGGGCCCGGAGCCCCAGAGCTGCTGGACACAAAAGCTGTATTCTTCCTGCATTCAATGTTCCAGCTATGTTATCTGCCTCCCGGTCTGCACCTGCTGGGGTTTGGGGTGAGATGGTTCCACGGACCCTGTGACCATTCACAGCTGGAGGTTCCCCCAAAGCCAGCTCCTATCTCAGCTCTGCACTGGGTGGGTCTGGAGGAGATGCACATAAAATGAGCCGGAGGTTGTAACCCTGGATATGGGAGCCCCTGGGACAGCCTGTGGACTGGGTGAAAAGCATCATTCATTCATGATGGGTCTGTACTGGGCCCAGTATCCTTCTAATGGGAGGTCAGGATGTTACAGCATCTAGCACTTGAGGATAATCTCATTATTAATTACAGTACTACTCACATTTGTAGAGCACTTAGGTATTCACAGATGCTTTCATGTTCCTTTTCACATTTGATTCTCATCAGTATATCCTAGACAGATTTTTTTAAACTTCATTTTACATTTATCTTCTTTATATATTTGAAGGCTAAGGCCTGAGAAAATGACTTGTTCAAAAACATATAGCTACTAAGTGAAAGATTCAGGAACTGTCTTTTAAATCCCTGGATTTACACTTAGAATTCAGTGTTCTTTTCCCTATTTTCAGAGCCACTCCCCCTTTTTTCCCTCATGTCATTCATATATTTTATTTTTCAATTAACAACCTTTTTCTTTTCCCTCCAACCCCGGCCACTCTTTTTTTAATATTGAAGTTTATTTTTTAAAATAATAATAGCTTTTTATTTGTCAAAATACACACAAAGATAGTTTTCAACATCCACTCTTGCCAAAGTTTTCTCCCTCTCTCCCCCCGACCCCACTCCTCAAGACAGCAAGTAATCCAATATAGGTTAAACATGTGCAATTCTCCTAAACGTATTTCCACATTTATCATACTGCATAAAAGGGTAAAAAATGAGAAAGAAAAAAAAAGTAAGCAAGCAACAACAAAGTGAAAATACAATATTGTGATCCACAGTCTGTTCTCCCTCTATTGGAATTGCCTTGAATCATCTCATTGTTGAAAAGAGGAACATCACAGTTGATCATCACATAATCTTGTTGTTCCAGCCCACCCATTAAAAAACCAAAAACCCCCAAACCTCCTTGGTAAAAATTATGACTATTCAAGCAAAACAAATTCTACACTGTTCCATCCTCCTCAAGGTTCTTTCCCCCTCATTATGAAACTTCTCCCTGCCTCCCTAATGGCTCTTTCCATGTCCAAAAATGTAACATCTGCACTGAAGTCCATCATTACTCAGGCAGACAGAGGGTAGTATGGTTCATTATCAGTCCTCTGCAAGCATGGATAAGCTACTGCACTGATTGGATTTTGAACTTTTCCATTACTGTTGTTTTTACAATGTTTTTGTTATTGCATAAACTTTTCTCCGGGCTCTGCTCATTTCTTTTTGAAATCATTTCCTATAAGCCTTCTCAGATTTCCCCAAATTCATCCATTTCATCATTTGTTACGGCATAAAAGTACCTAGCTGCCTTTGAAAAGCTAAGGAACAATTCAAGAAAGTAGAACAGTTGCATAGTAAGTGCAGAGACACATATGACTCAGAGACAGGAGGGATTATAAGGCCCAAGGAGGGCTTCGTGGACCAGCTGGGACTTAATCTGAGCTTTAAAGATTGGTTGATTTGTATAGATGGGGAGAAGAGGGCAGGATGGGCAAAGAATGAGCAAGTACAGTTGGCACTGAGAAAATCATAAAGAGTTTGTGAACAGGAGAGGATGTAACATTATAGAATATTAAAGCTGAAAGAATCCAGTTCCTTCATTTTATAGATAAAAATAGTTTTTTTTAATTGATGTCTTTTTTTTTCTTACCTGATTATAGTGATTCTCCATCTCTCCCCCTTTTTCCATATAAAAATGGAATTTTTAAACAGAAAAAAAACCACAAAATGATAAATACATTTAAAAAGTCTGAAAACAAGATGGACCTCCTACCTCCACAAAGTTGGTGTGTTGTGGAGTGAGAGGTGGGATGGGTAAAATTTATAATTTTGTTACATTGTGATTTTTTTTGTTTGTGATTCTTTCCATTTACATTGTAGTTTCCATGTATATTGTTTTCTTGGCTCTGCTCACTTCGTTCTATATTAGTTCATGTATTTCTCTGTATTCATCACCCACATCACTTTTTATAGAACAGTAATATCTTATTACATTCAGGTGCCAAAATTTGTTTAACCATTGTACAATCAGTATCTACTTTGTTTCTAATTCACTGCTGTCATGAAGAGCGTTAGTATACATATTTTGGAATATATGTAGACTTTCTTCTCAATTGTTTCCTTGGATTAATAAGCCCAGTAATAGTCTCTGGTTCAAAGGTATGGACATTTTATTTGCATGATTTCAAATTGCTTTCCAAAATGGGCATGCAATTTCACAGCTCCACCAATGATGTGTTAATTTGTCTGTCATTCCACAATCCCTCCAATATTAACTATTGTGATTTTTTTGGTATTATTTTTGGTAATTTGCTGAATGTGAGGTGAAATCTCAGGGTTGTTTTGCTCTGCATTTCTCTTTATTATTTATTAGTGATTTGTAGCATTCTTTCATGCAATTGTTTGCAGTTCTTATGAGAACTGTTTGTTCATATCTCCTGACCATTCATGTACTGGGGAATAGTTATTAAATACATATACACACATGTATAGGATTTACATTATATATGTATGTGTATATAAAATATATAAATCTTGGATATCAAACTTTACCAAAGAAATTTGACAGGATTTTCCCCTCATTTGACCACTTCCTTTCTTATCCTAAGTACATTAATTTTGTAGATGCAGAAGCTTTTCAGTTTATGGAATCAAAATTATCTATTTTATTTTTATGACTGTCCTTATCTTGTTTGCTTATGAACATATCTCCTATAAATGGCTGAGAAATTATCTCTTAAATTTTTTTTATGATTTTTAATATTAAGAGTAAATATCCATCCGTTTAGAATATGCTGTAGAATATATTATAAAATTGATCTAAGCCCACTTTCTGCCAGATTGCTTCCTATCCTCACTGTTGTTTTTCTTAAAACTTATTTTAATCGTCATGCTAACATTTTTATTGATATGACATGTTTTTATATTTTCCAACATAGATTCCCCCCTTCTCCCTCCCAGAGAGCCATTATGTGTAACAAAGAAGAAAAAAAGAGAGGAAAAAACCCATGTCAGAAAAACAAACACTATCTAAAAAGTCCAATATTTTGTAGTGTCCCACATCCTTAGGATCCCACTCCGGCAAAGAACGGGAGAAGATATCTCTTAATATTTCTGTGTAGACACATCACACTTAATGACAAATTTAGGGTTGACTTCAGGAAAAACTGAAACCATTAGAGCTGTTCCAAAGTGAAGATGTTTCCTTCCGCAAGAGATTTTCAAGTAAAGGCTGGCTAAAAGGTATATTTTTTGCTTGTTTTTTAAAATTAATTTTATAATTATAAATTTTTTTGACAGTACATATGCATGGGTGATTTTTTACAACATTATCCCTTGCATTCCCTTCTGTTCCAAATTTTTCCCTCTAAAAGGTGGATTGTAACAGAGGAATTGATGTCTTTAGTTTTTATATCACATCCATTTCTGAACATGTTCTCTTCCATCCCAGTGCCTGCTGCCCAGAAAGCCTTATCTTATAACCGAGATTATGAAAAAGAAACAAAAATTTAGCGAAACCAAGACACCTATTTAGCAAGTCTGATGGTATACACAATACTTCCCACTCACTGTCTCCCACTTTTGCAGTGAAGACAATATTTTCTCAACTCTTCTCTAAGGCTTCATTCATCATTATAATTTCAGAGTTGTTGCTTTAATTTTATTGTTCTTTCAGATTACACTGATACATAAATGTTGATGTATATCTGTATGTAGATATTCAAGTTTCCTGGTTCTGTTAACTCCATTCTACTGGTTCATCTAAATCTTCTTTGAATTCTTTGTGCTTATCCTTTCTCATAGTGAAGTAATATATTCTAATGTATTACTGTTATAATTCATTTAGCCATTTCATGATCCCTGGGTTTGTTTTCAATTATTTGAAAATTACGCCAAAAAAACCAAACAACCCATGCTACATAAAATATTTTGTGGTATGTAGGACCATTGGGGCTCTTTGCCTATTAATGAGATCTCTAAAACAAAGTGTTTGGACAATGTTAGGTATTTTTAAATTTTTTATTCTGAATTTGAGATACCAGGTAAAATCGACATTTCCATAAACATAGAAGAATAGAAAAAGAGGACTATACATGAAATTATGTCTGAATTATATATAACTTAGTTCTGGTTTTCAAAGCTGCTCTGCTTATCCATCACTGTTTCTTTCTTTTTAAAACTGTTTTCTTTGCATTTTAAAAAATGTCTCAATGCCCCTTTCCTTGTATATGTCTTATCCTACATCTTGAGCTTAGGCACTTTTAAGGAGAATTCCAGAGTGTTTTGCAGAATGGGTGGATTAATTTACTGCTCCACTAATCGTGCCTTACAGTTCCTGTTTTCCTACTCTGACAAAGAGTTACAGTCCAATCCAGTCCAGGATGGACTAGGATAACCTCTGAGGTTTCCAACACCAAGATTATTCCCCGGCTCCTTCCATCTTTGCTGGTTTTGTCAGTTCCCGACTTCTCAAAGTGGGAGGTTCATTCAGAACTCCATAGCTTCAGGACTGGATGGGACCTTCCTGTGGCTGGGTGCTCCATCCTTTGCTTGCAGACCCTCATCAAGGAGGAACATACAGCCTACTTAGGTAGCCATTCCATTTCTGCAAGGATCTTGTAAAACCAAATTTTTCTGCCATCAACCCTCAATTTGGGTCTGGGTCTTCCACTTATAACTCCTAATTATTCCCTCTGGGGACAAATAAACCCTGTGCAAACTCTCTTCTTCAAATACTTGAACATAGCCGTCATTTCATCCCTTAATCTTCTCTTTTTCAGTCTGAAAATGCCCAATTTCTTTTACAAATTCTGGTGTACCAAGGGTCTTCCCCATTTTGGGGGGGCACTTGTCTGGATCTTCTTTAGCTTATCATGACCCATTCATCTATATGGTTACCCAAAATGAACACAAAGCTTCAGAAGTGTTCTGACCTTGAAACTATTGCATTCTTGTTCATGGAAACTCTCTTAATGGAACTCAAGATTATCTTTTTTTTTTTTTTTTGTAAGTCTGTCACATAGGGCTATGAACTCTTTTTTTCCCTTTTTTTTTATTAATTTGATAATTATAAAAAAATTTTTTTGACAGTACATATGCATGAGTAATTTTTTTTATAACATTATCCCCTGTATTCATTTTTCCAAATTTTCCCCTCCCTCCTTCTACTCCCTCTCCTGGATGACAGGCAATCCCATAATATTACATGTGTTACAGTATAAACTAGATACAATATATGTGTGTAAATCCAATTTTCTTGTTGCACTGTAAGAATTGGATTCCGAAGGTATAAGTAACCTGGGTAGAAAGACAGTAGTGCTAACAGTTTACATTCACTTCCCAGTGTTCCTTCTCTGGGTGTAGTTATTTCTGTCCATCATTGATCAACTGGAAGTGAGTTGGATTTTCTTTATGTTGAAGATTTCCACTTCCATCAGAATACATCTTCATACAGTATTGAAGTGTACAGCGACCTTCTGGTTCTATTCATTTCACTCAGCATCAGTTCATGTAAGTCTCTCCAAGCCTCTCTGTATTCCTCCTGTTGGTCATTTCTTACAGAGCAATAATATTCCATAACCTTCATATACCATAATTTACCCAACCATTCTCCAACTGATGGACATCCATTCATTTTCCAGTTTCTAGCTACTACAAAAAGGGCTGCCACAAACATTTTGGCACACACAGGTCCCTTTCCACTCTTTAGTATTTCCTTGGGATATAAGCCCAGTAGTAGCCCTGCGGGATCAAAGGGTATGCACAGTTTGATAACTTTTTGGGCATAGTTCCAAATTGCTCTCCAGAATGGTTGGATTCTTTCACAACTCCACCAACAATGCATCAGTGTCCCAGTTTTCCCACATCCCCTCCAACATTCATCATTATTTGTTCCTGTCATTTTAGCTAATCTGACAGGTGTGTAGTGGTATCTCAGAGTTGTCTTAATTTGCATTTCTCTGATCAGTAGTGATTTGGAACACTCTTTCATATGAGTGGATATAATTTCAATTTCATTATCTGAGAATTGTTTGTTCATATCCTTTGACCATTTATCAATTGGAGAATGGTTTGATTTCTTATAAATTAGGGTCAGTTCTCTATAGATTTTGGAAATGAGACCTTTATTAGAACCTTTAACTGTAAAAATATTTTCCCAATTTGTTACTTCCCTTCTAATCTTGTTTGCATTAGTTTGGTTTGTACAGAAGCTTTTTAGTTTGATGTAATCAAAATTTTCTATTTTGTGATCAATAATGATCTCTAGTTCTCCTCTGGTCATAAATTCCTTCCTCCTCCACAGGTCTGAGAGGTAGACTATCCTCTGTTTCTCTAATCTATTTATGATCTCATTCTTTATGCTTAAATCATGGACCCATTTTGATCTTATCTTGGTATATGGTGTTAAGTGTGGATCCATATCTAATTTCTGCCATACTAATTTCCAGTTTTCCCAACAGTTTCTTCCGAATAATGAATTTTTATCCCTAATGTTGGAATCTTTGGGTTTGTCAAAGATTAGATTACTATAGATGTATCCTTTTTTGTCCTTTGTAACTAATCTGTTCCACTGATCTACCGGTCTATTTCGTAGCCAATACCAAATGGTTTTGGTGACTGCTGCTATATAATATAGCTTTAGATCAGGTACACTTAGACCACCTTCCTCTGAGTTTTTTTTCATTAGTTCGCTTGCAATTCTCGACCTTTTGTGCAAGGGATAAAGAATTTAGGCATAAAGAATGAGATCATAAATAGATTAGAGGAACAGAGAATAGTCTACCTCTCAGACCTGTGGAGGAGGAAGGAATTTATGACCAGAGGAGAACTAGAGATCATTATCGATCACAAAATAGAAGATTTTGATTACATCAAACTAAAAAGTTTCTGTACAAACAATACTAATGCAAACAAGATTAGAAGGGAAGTAACAAATTGGGAAAATATTTTTACAGTTAAAGGTTCTAATAAAGGTCTCATTTCCAAAATCTATAGAGAACTGACCCTAATTTATAAAAAATCAAACCATTCTCCAATTGATAAATGGTCAAGGGATATGAACAGACAATTCTCAGATGATGAAATTGAAACTATATCCACTCATATGAAAGAGTGTTCCAAATCACTACTGATCAGAGAAATGCAAATTAAGACAACTCTGAGATACCACTACACACCTGTCAGATTGGCTAAAATGACAGGAACAAATAATGATGAATGTTGGAGGGGATGTGGGAAAACTGGGACACTGATACATTGTTGGTGGAGTTGTGAAAGAATCCAGCCATTCTGGAGAGCAATTTGGAACTATGCCCAAAAGGTTGTCAAACTGTGCATACCCTTTGACCCAGCATTGCTGTTATTGGGATTATATCCCAAAGAAATACTAAAGAGTGGAAAGGGACCTGTATGTGCCAAAATGTTTGTGGCAGCTCTTTTTGTTGTAGCTAGAAACTGGAAGTTGAATGGATGTCCATCAATTGGAGAATGGTTGGGTAAATTGTGGTATATGAAGGTTATGGAATATTATTGCTCTGTAAGAAATGACCAGCAGGAGGAATACAGAGAGGCTTGGAGAGAATTACATCAACTGTTGCTGAGTGAAATGAGCAGAACCAGAAGATCACTGTACATTTCAACAACAATACTGTGTGAGGATGTATTCTGATGGAAGTGGAAATCTTCAACATAAAGAAGATCCAACTCACTTCCAGTTGATCAATGATGGACAGAGGTAGCTACACCCAGAGAAGGAACACTGGGAAGTGAATGTAAATTGTTAGCACTACTGTCTTTCTACCCAGGTTACTTATACCTTCGGAAGCTAATAATTAATGTGAACAAGAAAATGGTATTTACACACATATATTGTATCTAGGTTATATTGTAACACATGTAAAATGTATGGGATTACCTGCCATCGGGGGGAGGGAGTGAAGGGAGGGAGGGGATAATTTGGAAAAATGAATAAAAAAATAAAATAAAATAAAATTAAATTAAAAAAAATTCTCGACCTTTTGTTCTTCCATATGAATTTTGTTGTTATTTTTTCTAGGTCATTAAAATAGTTTCTTGGGAGTTTGATTGGTATAGCACTAAATAGATTAAGTTTGGGGAGTATTGTCATCTTTATTATATTCGCTCAGCCTATCCACGAGCACTGAATGTCTTTCCAATCATTTAAATCTGACTTTATTTTTGTGGCAAGTGTTTTGTAATTTTGCTCATATAAATCCTGACTATTCTTTGGTAGATGGATTCCCAAATATTTTATACTCTCGACATTTGTTTTGAATGGAATTTCTCTTTGTATCTCTTGCTGTTTCATTTTGTTGGTGATGTATAAAAATGCTGAGGATTTATGTGGATTTATTTTGTATCCTGCAACTTTACTAAAATTCTGAATTATTTCTAATAGCTTTTTATTAGAATCTCTGGGGTTCTCTATACCATCATGTCATCTGCAAAGAGTGGGACTGTGGACTCTTATTAAGGTTGAAGTCCACTAAAATGCCTCCAATTTTTTCTGACAATATCCTCTCTAGCATGCTTCCTGTATCTTATACTTGTCAAGTCAGTTTTTGACCCATGTTTCAAGCTGCAGAAAAGGGAAGAGAGTGGAAATTTGCAAACTATAGACAAGTGAGATAAAAAATCTAGGAAATTATTAAAGAGATAGTTAATGAACATCTAGAAAAAGGAAATGGTGATCATGTTTTCCCTACTGAATCATCTTATTTGATTCAGCAGCTTTCTACTTGCTAAGTAAGACCTTTTTGATGCTTAGCTTTGTCAGCTGCAAATTTGATAAGCGTGTCACTTATATATGTATGAAAGTGACTGATAAAACCATTAAGAAGCAGGGGCTAGTACCAGCCCTTGGACTCCTCCATGAGCAATGTTCTTCCAGGCTGACATCAGACCAATGGAGATTCAATCTTTCAACCAGTTCCAAAACCATTTAATAGTATTACTGTATAATGTTCCTATTTCCATCTTTTCTACAGGACTAATATGAAATACTTTGCTAAAATCAAAGTAAGACAAAGTAGTATTCCCCCTCGCTGCTGGCCTAGTAACTGTCAAAAAAGAAATGAGATTAGGTCTTGCTTAACCTGTTTTTGATGAAGTCATACCGACCTTTGTGATCACCATTTGCTTTTCCAGATGTCCATTAACTATCTCTTTCATGAGTTATTTGCCAGGAATTGAAGTGTAAGTTTGCAGATTCCATTCTTTTACCTTTAAAATTTTTTTTTGAAAACCTAGATATTTGCCCTCCCTCAGTTCTTGTTGTCTACAGTCTTAAAAATTATTGACAGTGGCTCAGTGGCCATATTATTTATTCTTTCTATTTTTGGTGGGTTTTTTTGTTAGTATAATTTATTTAAAAAGTACAAAATATGAAAAGAAAAAAATTTATCCTGCATACAAGAAACCATGTGAGGATTTAATATAAAGCAATAAATTTCCATGTCAAGAAACCCTATGTAATAAATACTACATAGTTTTCATAGCTGTCCACCTTCTTTTCTTTGCTTCCTTGTAGGTTTTCTTTTGTCCTCTTCTGTGCACTTTTTATTGTATTTTCCCCACTTCTCCATCCCCAAAGAAGGTTGTAATTAGATGGATATTTATAGCTATGTACTCATAGATAACACATTATAAACATAAACATATATATCCACATACCCACTCATACTTGTATATGTAAGATTGCACTATGCTTGTTTCCACTTGTCATGTTTTCTCTCAAGATAGATAGCATCATCTTTCATTCATTCAAGTTGTACTGTGTTTTTCTAAATCAACCAGGCCATCATTTTTCCTAGACCACAACAATATTCCAACCCAACCACATTCTATCTGGGATATTGTCCATAAAAGCTTTCCTCCCTTATTTTCTGCATTCCTTTTATTCTTGACTGTATGGTTTTTTTTCTCATAAGAAAAATTTAAAATAAATAAAAATATCCATTTTATATTTCAACAAGACTTTCACCTTATGATATGGATTAAGGCCTGAATACTACTAAATCTACTTCTTTACACCCTTTTCTCCTGGTTTCTTTGAAGTTCTTTACTTTTTGTTCTTCTAATTGAACTTTGTTAATTTTTTTCTAACTCAAAATAATTTTTTAAAATTCAATTGGGATGATTTTATATACTTAGGTAAATTTTTCACTTTGAAAATTATACTGACTTTGCCTATCCATGAACAATAAATATTACTTCAATTGCTTAAATTTAATTTTATTTGTATAAAAAGTTTTATTTATATTTGTATTTTGGTAAATATCCCATTTGTATTCTAAGGTATAATAGCTTCTTATATGTTTACCTTATTTTTTCCTCTCTATCCTTCTTACTCTATTTCTGTCCTTTCTTATTCCTCGGTTTACTTCTATTCTCTACCTTGCCCTTATTCCTTAACCTACCTGCTCCTCCAAGAATCCCACCCTTATCCTCTTGACTTATTTCCTTCAGAATTTAGAAGATTTTTACACCCTTCTATATGTATAGGTTGTTCCCTCTTTAACTGATTCTTGATGAGTAAGGTTTCAACACTACTGGCCTTCCCCCTACTAATTTCTTTTGTATTTAATTTTCCTTCTTTTGGGACAGCTAGGTGGCGCAGTGGATAGAGCACCAGCCCTGAAGTCAGAAGAACCTGAGTTCAAATCCAGCCTCAGACACTTAATACTTCCTAGCTGTGCAGTCCTGGGCAAGTCACTAAACCCCAATTGCCTCAGCCAAAAAAAAAAAAAAAAAAAAAATCCTTTTGCCAAATTTTTTATGAGATAGTTTTTATCTCTTTGGACACATTTTCATTTTTTTGATCACCCCACCTTATTCAGCTCACTCAGCCCAAGCCTTTTCTTTCAAACTACCCAATAAAAATGTTGTAATAAAGGAAATGATATTTTCACATATAAAAAGTAAATGGTGTGACTTTTGAGTCCTGTTTAATTAATCCTTAATGTTTACCTTCATATTTCTTCTGGATGTTCTGTCAAATTTTCCCTTGTTATTTTTGTCTGAAAGCCCTGTCTTTTAAAAAATTCGTTTAGTACCCATTTCTTTTTCATTCTGGATCATACTTAATTTTGCTGGGTAACTTAACTTTGGTCCTAACCCTGGCTTTTTGAAAAACAGTATTTGAAAATCTACATAGTAGCTGCTAGTCTTCTTACTGAAGCTCCACAATATTTAAGTTTTGTTTTTTTCCTTGTTGCTTCCAAAATTTTCTCCTTAACATGGGAGCTTTAAAATTTGGCTGATATTTATTACTGTGTTTTCCTCTTGGAATCTCTTTCAGGTGAGGATTGGTGGATTTTTTTCCTTTCTTTTTCCCCCAATAGTATTTTATTTTCCAAGTACATTTTTTTTGGGGGGGGGTGAGGCAATTAGGGTTAAATGACTTGCCCAGGGTCACACAACCAGGAAGTGTTAAGTGTTTGAGACTGGATTTGAACTCAGATCCTCCTGACTTCAGGGCTGGTACTCTATCTGCTACATCAACTAGCTGCTCCCCCCCAAGTACATTTAAAGATAGTTTTCAACATTTATTTTTTTGTTACATTTTGTGTTCCAAATTTTTTCCCTTCTTCCCTTACCTCTCTCCTACTCAAGAGAGTAAGCAATCTGATATAGGTTAAATATGTGCAATTCTTTTATACTTATTTTCTTTTTTAAAATTTTTATTATTACAGCTTTTTATTTACAAGATATATGCATGGGTAATTTTACAACACTGATATTTGCCAAGCCTTTTGTTCCAATTTTTCCCCTCCTTCCCCCCACCTGCCTCCCCCAGATGGCAGATTGACCAATACAATATATGTATACATGTCCAAACAGTTATTTTGCTGTACAAAAAGAATCAGACTTTGAAATAGTGTACCATTAGTCTGTGAAGGAAATTAAAAATGGAGGCGAAAAAAATAGAGGGATTGGGAATTCTATGTAGTGGTTCATACTCATTTCCCAGAGCTCTTTCTCTGGATGTAGCTGGTTCAGTTCATTACTGCTCTATTGGAACTGATTTGGTTCATCTCATTGTTGAAAATGGCCACATCCATCAGAATCGATCATCATATAATCTTGTTGCTGTGTATAATGATGTCCTGGTTCTGCTCATTTCACTCAGTATCAGTTCATGTAAGTCACTCCAGGCCTTTCTGTAGTCATCCTGCTGGTCATTTCTTACAGAACAATAATATTCCATAACATTCATATACCACAATTTATTCTCCAATTGATGGGCTCAGTTTCCAGTATCTAGCCACTATGAAAAGGGCTGCCACAATCATTTTGGCACATGTAGGTCCCTTTCTCTTCTTTAAGCTCTCTTTGGGATATAAGCCCAGTACTAACACTGCTGGATCAAAGGGTATGCACAGTTTGATAACTTTTTGAGCATAGTTCCAAATTGCTCTCCAGAATGGCCGGATGCATTCACCACAGTCCCACCAACAATGTATCAGTGTCCCAGTTTTCCCACATCCTCTCCAACATTCTGCATTATCTTTCCCTGTCATTCTAGCCAATCTGACAGGTTTTTATACATATTTTCATACTTGTCATGTTGTGCAATAAGAATCAGACCATAAAGAAAAAAAATTAAATTAAATTTTAAAAAATGTGAAAATACTAAACTTTGATGCACATTCATTGTCCATAATTTTCTCTCTGGATATGGATGGCGTTTTCTTTCCTGAGTCTATTCAAATTGCCTTGAATCATCACATTGTTGAAATAAGCCAAGTCCATCGTAGTTGATTACATAGTCTTCTTGTTACCATGTGCAATGTTCTGTTGATTCAGCTTACTTCATTCAGCATCAGCTTATGTAAGTTTTTCGAAGATTTTCTGAAATCATCCTGCTCGTTATTTCTTATAGAATGACAGTATCAGTAGATTTTCCCCCCCCTATTTCTGTTTGACCTTGTTCTAGAACTTCAGGGCATTTTTCTTGTAATATGATTTCAATATTCTTTTTTTTAATCATAATTTCCAGGCAGTCTATTCTTATTTCTCCTAAACCTATTCTTCAGATCAGTTTTTTTTTCTGATGATTTGTTTCACATTCTCTATTTTTTCCATTAAAAAAAAATCATTTCTTTGTGTCTCAGAATGTCATTTATTTCCTTTTGCCCAATTCTAATTTTCAGGGAATTATTTTCTTCTGTAAGTTTTCACTTCCCTATCTGACTTTTAATAATTTTCTTGATCCCCCCTTAATTTTTCCTTGTTGTCTGTGATTTTAAAAAATTTTGCATTCTTCTAAGAAATCTTTTTATGCTTGGTACTATTTGACATTTTTCATCAAAAAAGGGGAGGTTTTTCTAGCTCAATTATCCTCCTGAGTTTCTCTATCACCATAGAAACTGTCTACAGTTGTTCTTTCTCCTTTGCAAGCTCTTCATTTTGCTGCCAGTCTCAGGTCCTTCTTACTGTTATTTTCTGAGGTCTATCCTGGGGCCCAACCTTGGGCTCTTTCCTCCACTCCCAGCCAGGCTGTCCCTTAACTGATCTTACTCCCAGGGTCCCTCTGGTGTTTGCAGACTACTGTTGTGCCCTCTTCCTTGGGACTGAAACCAGGGGTTCTGCTCAGCTGCAGGTGCCGGCAGACAGCTGGGGGGCAGTGCGGGGAAGGCTTGTCCCTCTACCTCTGAATCTCATCGCATGTAAGGAAGCCCCTTCTCCTTGGGGGCACCCTCACCAGAGAAGCCTCTCTGCACTGCTGTACTTGGTCCTACTCCATCCTTGAGATGAGATTTTTCTTTAAAAAATTTTTTTTTATTATTTTATTTGAAAAAACCGAATAAGAAAAAAAGAAAAATTAGGAAAGGAATATAAAACAAACAAAATAAAACAGAACAAAAGAGAACATGATCATGTGCCCAGCAGAACATTAGGGAGGACTCAAAATATATAACAAATTACCAGATCAAGAAAGTACATATATCAGTAGAAGAAATTATATTCATGAATTTCCATTTTTCTTTACTTCCTTGTAAATTGTTCTTTTGTTCTCTGCTATACCCCTTCACCCCAAGCAAGCTGTAGTTAAGACATATATTTATGTATACATATGTAGATATATACAGACATATACACACATCTCTCCTATCCCAATGACTCTTTGCTAATTCTGCTATTATTTTACCTTCTCCCTCCCAAAGGGGATATCCCTCCTTTGAGTTCTTCCCTCATCCTTTGCTTCCCCATCCTCCCATCCCTTCTCCTTATTCTTTATAGATTTTGGAGAATTTTCAGAACTATAATCCTTCTTGTCTCCTCTACTGCTTCTGTGTCTATTCTTCTACTGTACTTCATTTGTATAACATCATTACTATTTTTACCTTAACTCTGCCGGTCTTTCTTTTGAGCTGTCCTATTGTTTTGTTGTTGTTGTTTTGCTGAGGCAATTGGGGTTAAGTGACATGCCCAGGGTCACACAGCTGGAAGTGTTAAGCGTCTGAGACCAAATTTGAACTCAGGCCCTGCTGCCTTCAGGGCTGGTGCTCTATCCACTGCACCACCTAGCTGCTCCTGAGCTGCCCTATTGTTGATGTGAATCTTAAACATATAATGTACATTTTCCATGTAAAACAAAATAAACAACTTATCCATGTTTAAACAGTTTGCATATTGAGTTCCTTGAAAATGATCTTTGATATTGGCTGTTATATTTTGAACTTTCTGTTACACTCAGTTTGGTTGCAAGTTCTGAAAATCTGCAAGGCCATTGATGTCCATTTTTTTCTCATTCAATATCATAGATCATTTTGCAGGATATATTTTTGGCCATAGGCCTACTTTTTTTGATTGTCCATAGATATGATTCCAGGACCTGTGATCGTTTATTGTAGCTGCTGATAAGTACTGTACAATTCCAATTGTAGCTACAGAGTGTTTGCATTTTTTCCCCTTGTTTCTTGCAAACTTTTCTCTTTGATCTAGGGTTTTTGAAATTTAGTAATATCTGCATATGTTTTCCACAAAGAACTTTGTTGAAAAGGTGATAGATGGATTTTTTTTCTCTTTCTACTTTCCCCTCATGGACAATTTTCTTGCATTATTTTCTGCATTATTGTGTCAAGATTCTCTTTTTGGTCACACCTTTCAGGGAGTCCAATTAATTCTTATATTCTCTCTTCTTAATCTGTTTTCCAGATCTGTCATTTTTCTTCTAAAATGTTTCACATTCTATTTTCTTATTCTTTATCATCTGTTTTGTTTTCCTTGATCTCTCATAGCTTCAGAAGTTTCCCCTTATCCAATTCTAATTTTCAAATAATTATTTTCATCATCTTTGAAACTCTGTATCTCCTTTTCTAGTTAACTTATTTTTTTTCATAACCTGGTTTTTCTTGGATGATTTTTATTTTAGTCTTTTTTCAATATCTCTCATTTGACTTTTAGCCTGGCAGTTGAATTGTGGTCAGAATTTCAGTTTCGAGAGCCCCATCTTCCTGGGTTGATTTTCCTTTTTGAAGTATAGCCCACAGCACCCTGTCTTCCCCCAAAGTTCTGTCTTGTTAGCTTTCCTTGTTTTTCTACATTTTCTCCCTTAACTATTTCATTCACTCCTTTGGTTTCAATTAATACCTCTATGTGGATGACTCCCAAATCTGTATCTCTAGTTAAAATTGCATCTCTTTCTATAGGGCGTTTTTACCTGGATGTCTTAAACACAACAATGTTTGGAATTGAGCTTCCTTAACCTGTTTCTCTCTCCACCCTGACCCTTCTAATATTTGAAACCTTGGGATATACCCTCCTCTATATATCTCGCTTTTCAATATTTAGTAAATAGATTTTGTCAATGTCAATTGCTCCTATCAACTTAATCACTCAACAAGCTATTATTATTGTTAGACTCCAACCACATACCTCACACTCTGTTGCAAGGGATACAAAAACAGAAAATAAATGGCCCTTGTCCTTGAAGAGATTCCATCCATTTTGTCAAAGGAAACATGGTGGACATGTATTAGAAACAAACAAACAAATAAACATATAACACTTTGAAATTCGCAAAAAGCAAATATGAAAAATATACTAAGAAATTTGGTGGAGTAGAATGCTAAGCAGCTGGAAGTATCAGGGAAGGTATCATGTTTCATGTTGTATTTGACCTGGGCTTTAAATGTAAGATAGGGGTTCTATGAGGCAGGGGTGAGGAAATAATTTATTACAAGCATAAGGATAGTCTGGGCAAATGCTTAGAGACTGAACAAATTCTGTATGGATTTTCTTAAGAAGGAATGTTGGGCTGTGAGAATGGGCTAGTCCTGCCAAATTGAATGAAAAATAGCAAAGCAAAATGTTTGGAAAGGTGGGCTTCAGCCAGATGTGGAAGGTTTTAGTATTAGAAATAGTTACTATTAGTTATTTAAAACATGTCCAAAACTGAACTCATCCTTCTAGTCTAAGCCCTCCCCTCTAAGAACTTAGGGGTATCACCATCTTCCTAGTCATCTAGGATTACAACCTAGGAATCCTAGGGGTCATCCTTGATTTCTTACTCCATCCAATTAATTGCTTATCCCTGTTAATTCTACAAATCTAATCTCTCACACATACCCCCCTTTCTCCTGACAACTAATTGCTCTAGCTTGTGGTTGGTCTCCCTACCTCAAGTATTTACACACTCCACATGAATTTTCATTGGTCCCTCATGCTTGGGATTCTCTACCACATCTCCACCTCCTGGCTTCCCTTCTAAAATTCTACTTTCTCTGAGAAGTCTTTCCTATTTTCCTTAGTGCTTTATTTCCAATTTATGTGTTGTCCATATTGTCCAATTTATACTGAATATATTATTTGTACAAAGGTTTTTTTTTTAATTAGACTGATTTCCCTAAAAATGGGGACTAACTTTTGGCTGTCTGTGTCTCCATCTCTTTGTAAAGCACCAGAACTGGCTGTTAGGCGATTAATAAATCCAAGTTGATTGAGTGAGTGTTTTAGGAAAATGACCCAGCCCTGGGAGTTGCAAATCTACCTGCTTGCAAGTTAATGCAATTGGGAGCCTAGTTCTGGGCAGATGCTAACTCGGGTTCCAGGACCCACACCTCCAGTCCCTAAAGCTAATCTATCTTGATGATGTCCCAGGCAGCCCTACCCTCCAGCTACATATTTGGCTCCTCTGCAATCTGTATTTGACTCTGGAGCCAGAGATCTTTCCACTGTATCAAGAGATCACTTGCTCTAGCACAAACATGGATGTAAAAAGAACTCCAAACTAGGTTTTAGGAATATGATTCTAGTCTTAATTCCATCTTTAAACCACTGTGTTTCAGCTTGTCAATGCCCTTTCTAAAGTGTAGTGTCTAAAACTGATCCCCCAAATGTGGTCTGCTCAGGGAAGACTGGATCTTGGTCACCATGGTCTTTGTCAGTCTAGATACTGATTCTCAGGGTATATTAACTTTATTTTTCAGCTGCTATTGCATTATATTGGTGATTCATATTGAACTGTGTTCTCATGGTTTTCAGACTTCTATATGTCCATGTTATAAATTTGAAGTTAGGTCTTCTAACTCCAAGAACCATTAGCTCTCTGCTTTATTACCTAGCCTTCAAACTACATGAGGCTGCTGGCCTTTAGTTAACTCCTCCATAAAATGAGGTAGCTATAAAAATAAACAAGGGGATTGGAGTAAACCATTTTTAAGGGCCCCTTTCCTAAATCTAATATTTTGTGAACTGATATGTTATAGGCTCAACAAAGACACAAATGTGCCTTTATTATGTCAAGCAGTGGTCATTCTAGAGCATGAAAATATGGTTTTTGTTCAGTTTGGCAGCAAGACAGTCAATTTTGTTTTTATGTGGAAGAGAATTATAATTCCTCTGCTAAAGTCTCCTTGTCTTCCTTTTGCCATGGAAGTAACTGGGGAATTCCCAAAAGCCATGCCAAGAGAGTGCCTATCTTGGCAAGTCCTATTAAGCTGGAAAAGCTTTGAACTTGGGCCTGGTGAGAGATTTTGTGAAAGCTGCTCAAGGACCAGCCTAAGTTTGAGAGGTGTTTTCATCAGTGGCACCAGGAGAACAACTTTTTTAGTCAGCTTTTTTTTTTTAAACAGATGACATTTCATTTTTCTGATATATATGGAAACTGCTTGGGGCAGGATATTTATTGGTAAAAACATAGCATAATATATGGAATTTATTAGCAGCTAGCATCTAACTCATGTGCTTTTTGAAAAAATGCATTTTATTTTTTGTTTTTACATCACATATTTTCTGATGAATTCTTTTCCCCTCAAGAGCTATCCTTTATAATAAAGAATAAGAAAAAACACAGCTTAGGAAAAACTAATACAATGCAACCTAAAAAGTCTAATATTATTTTAGTGTTCACTATCCAGGCTTCCAAGTCTGAGAAGGGGGACAAAGGACATTGCTTTCTCTCCCTTCTTCCTTGAAGTTGTTTTCTCATTCTCCTCCCCCAAGTATTATTTGAGTTTGAGTTATTCTTTCCATTAATATTGCAATAGTCGTATATAGTTTTTGATTCTGTTTATCTCACTTTGCGTGGGTTCATATAAGTCTTCTTGATAATCATTATTATATTCATTGCTTTTCACAGCATAGTAATAATTTCCAATGAATATCTACTTTGTTTCTACTTCTTTGGTACATAAAAAGAACTGCACAAAAATTCTATTGTCATTGACCTTCTTAGCTTTTAAAAACTATCTACAAAGAGGGGACAGCATCAGTGAATGCCATGAGAATCATAGATTTATCAATTATGGGGAAAAAGTTAATTTTACTTTGAGATTTTTACAGAATCCCATGACCTACCTAAAGACACTCTGGAATATCATAAAACCAAAACTAGGAGTCACTGGGTAAGCAATGAGTAAATTCAGTTAAATGAATCCAGGCAAGTTTCCTGATATACTTAATTTGAAAAAAAGACACAGGCAGTTTCCTATCTGCCTCCAATTAAACAAAATATGGCAAGGAATACCATTTGGATGCAGTTACCAAATCCCTATGAGGAAATCCCTTCCAGACAATTCTGAGTTTACTACCTTGCTCCCTTGAAGGTGATCACTATGTATGGGAAGAAAAAAAAAAAAGAAAAGAAAGAAAATTAGAAAAAGACCATCTTTATTCCCCCTAAAACAATAGTTCAAATTTATGATTGAGGCAATAATTACTGCCCAAGTAACTCCTTTTCCAGCTTGATTCTATGAGCTTCTTCTCTCAACAGGCCAGCAGATCTTCCCTTCAAGGGTACAGTCATCATTTGATACAAATATTCTGAACCTATTTTCCTGTGATAATGTACAGAGCAAGTCAGTCATGAACCTACTCCCTTTAGGGGATAAGAAGGAATAGAGGGAACAAGCAATAAAACACAGAACAAACATGCTAACATCCACAAAATCTGTTTTATACGCAGGGTGGGGAGGACAGAGCACTTATTCTTTTATCTGGTTCACTCAAATCCTGGGAGGGAATTGGCTTGGTGGCTAGGTGAAAGGATAATTAAACCAAAGAACTATTTAGAAAGCACTCACATGCCTAGCAATTGGGAGGACAAAAACCTAGACCAGCCTCTTCCTGCTGAATGAAATGACTTTGACTTCATAAGGATGGGGAACTGACTCGGGAGAAAAACTGAATGCGGGCAACTTACCTTTAACTTGGTCTCAGAGTGCTGTTGAGGGACATGTGTCTGAGTCAGGACTTGTGTTACAGCCCTCTTGATTCCCTCCACTCTCTCTTTAATAAGGAAGGATTATTAAAATTCTTCTTTCCCAAACCAGGCTAATATCCACCCACACTTCACAGTACAGTGCTTGAAAATGGTTACCCCAGCCCAAAGCAAGAAGCACCACAAAGAGGAATCCACAGGACCAGATTTTAAAATATTTTATTACATAATCTTTTCATGGCACCATCAGGAGTAACAGAAAACGTTATTCCCAGTTTCTAAACCACATCCTGAAAAATATACATTTTATTTATATATTTATATTAATGATACCCCACCCCATAATCCCACCACCTAACTGTAGATCTTTCGCTTAAAGCAGGAAACTATTCTCTTCAGTAAGAAAATATATATGGAAGCTAAATGAAAAATACAGTTAGAAGAATTACTGGAGCAGCTTGGTCCTGGGAAGGGGTAAAGGAGTTAAGTCTCTAGGCTCAGCAGGATGTGCAACTGGGATCCATTAAAGGTGGAGAGGTATAATGTATAAAAAGGCAGCGTAAATTCAGGTGGGCTCTGGCTTTCTTGGTCCATTAGGAGATGGCCTTCGCCTCAGGGAGAAAGGCTTCCCAGTACTTCACCAGCTGCAAAGAAGCCAGGGGAGGGGAGAGTGAACAAGCACCCTAGCAGAGCTGTCTCCCTAGCATGTCCCAAGCAGGAAGGAGGATGACCACTGGAACCCGAGAGCTTCCCTTCTACCTGCAGTCTCTTAGTGACTGGTTCACTAAGAAAGGAAGCACAGCAAGAGGAAGGGTACAGAAAACAAGCTGGCCTGACCCTGCCCCAGACACCAAGGCCCCGGCAATCCTCCCGTCCGGGAAGGAGCCTGCTTTTCAGAGGGTTCAGTCCCAGCACCAGCCTGCCATCAGGCTCCCGAGCACCCAGTCTGGTCTTGGGACCCTTCTCCCTGCCTAAGGCAGGGGCCATCTTAGAGCTTCCACGTGACACTGGGCAATACGGATCAGAGAGCGGTGGGAATCAAGGAGCCTTTCAGCACCAATTTGACTAGAAATCTGTTCTCATGAGGAAACGTCCAAGAATGAACACCTTACACTGCAAGGAGCTAAGGGTGGTATAGGAAAGAACCTGGTAAGTGGGGCCTCCTGTCTAGTAAAGGTGTGAGGCTGACAACACAGCTTTTGTAGCTCCCCTCTCCAGGGTCTGAGACAAAACCTGCCCCTTGGG
The DNA here is from genome assembly GCF_048593235.1 of Sminthopsis crassicaudata. Lineage (NCBI taxonomy): Eukaryota > Metazoa > Chordata > Mammalia > Dasyuromorphia > Dasyuridae > Sminthopsis > Sminthopsis crassicaudata. The sequence goes on from NC_133618.1 coordinate 542,134,357, forward strand.
AAGGTCCTGGGAAGAGTCAAATTAAACTCTGAAATGAAGGTGGCAAAAGAACACAAGATACAAGACACAAACATTCACCCACCTGCTGCTGGGAAAACAGAAGGGCTTCAAGGTATTTGATCACATGGTTTCTGAAGTCCTTGGATTTTTCTTTCTGTATGAAACAAGACACTGCCCTGAGGCTCCAGAAGTTCCTCCTCTCCACATGGAAGAGGCTTCCAGAGACCCCAGCCTTAGAAAACAGAACCAGAATGTGGGTTGGTCACATGGTCAGCATGGGGGCTCCTGCGCTAAGTCTTCTAAGAACAGGAGAGCAGCAGGGTCCCCTGGAGAAGGAGGATGATGCTCTTGGGAGGGCCTGAGGAGTCTGGCAAAGAGAACCCCCTGATCACAGCCCTCAGAGTCCCCAAGCTCCCCCTGCACTAGGTTCTAAGGAGGTGAAAGAGGAACATCAGAGAGAAACAAATCAGAGAGGGCAGCAAATCGAACCAGAGAGCAGAAGCGAGAGAGAAGACGGAGTCACATCATACCTCAAACCTAATCACTTCTTTGCGCACCACTGTTGAAATTCGTTCAAAGTCTCTTTCATACTGAGTCACACGAGACTCCCACTGGGCAGAAAAAAGGGAAAAAGTTCCTCTCAGTGTGAGCTGGCCATCTCTCCCACCTCCTTTCTCCCTCCCATGTCATTGTCCATCAGTAAGGAAGCAGGGAAGTGGCTGGCATGGAGTTTACCAAGCGGCGCTGCTGGCCCATCCCCTTTGCCAATGCTTGACTATGGGGCATGACATGGGGCTGTTCAGATCCCACTTATAAAACCAGTCCCAGAGAATACGGGCCAAACTGTCAGGAGGAAAATCTACCCGGGGTGGAAATAACTCCAGTAGGGCCTAGGGAAGGGACTTCTTATTCTCGGGTGGTCCTGTCATTACTACGGAGCCAGACATCCGCTGAAAGAAGATTCAGAAAACAACACAATCATCTTGAGTTGGCAAGCTGTCATTTGGGAGAGACACGCCTTGGATGGTTAGTTTCTTACTTCTCTACCTTAAGCCTGCTTCAGGATAACAATGGAGGAGATTTGCTACAGATTGGATGGTGGTGGCTGGCTGTGACCCCACCTGACAAACACACTGGCCTGGCTTCTCATTCCCTCCACCAGCTCACTTTACAGATGAGATAACCAAGGCAGGCAGGGAGAAGTGACTTGCCTGGGGTCACAGAACAAGTGGGGAGGCTGGGCAACAACACTTCCCGTTAGAAGCTCAGAGAGCACTGACAGGAAACACTAACTCAAAAAACGGGCACTTCCAGCAGCCCTCAGTTGCCCCCATGTTAAAGCCTCAATGAGACCCCTTAGGCCCAAGAGCCCAGCCTGCTGCTGCAGGAATGGAGGACTCCCCTCCCTCCTAGAACTCACTTCTGCAATCTCGTCTTTGGCTTGCTGCAGCTTGTCAGGTTTATTGGCCCACAGCAGCCGGGCCTCGGTTTCCCGTTTCTTCTGTAACATGGTCTGGGCATCCTGCCAGCGCTGCCAGGTCTTCATTCGGTGGTCGAAGGCACCCTACCAACAACAGCGGAAACCAAACAGCCATCTTACCATGAAACACATCTGAAACTGAACTATATTTATGTTGAGAGCAACACCATATTTTCAGTTATTCAGGTTCCCAACTTCAGAGTAATCCTTCCACTTTTCATTGTCCTTCACCCACCATGTCCAATGATTGATCCAATGTCCTATTGATTGTATCACTGTACCTGCTCCTTTCTCTGTACACACAGCTACCATCCCTAGTTCAAACTGATAATACTTGGAAACATTTGCAATAGGAGAAAAGTTTGTGACCAAATATTAGAATGATGTGCTGGTTAATGTTTAAAAATCTACAGATCTTCAGGGGTATACGGAATGCACAATATTTAAATTTAATCTGCATCATCATTTTCTCTACCACTTATGTCTAGACAGTACACAAAACTACATCAAACCCTTATTTGTAGCACTTGTTGACTCTGCAGAATAAACACTCATAATAAAAATTTAACAATCAGTTCCTGCTAGCCAATTTAGAAAAGATAAAATGGAAAGTTTTGATAATTGAATGGGTTTTGCCCAAATAAATCCAATGAACACTAAAGTTAAAAGAACAATTAACTGGGAACAAAATCTTTGAGTCAAGTCTCTCTGATAAAAGATCTCCTTTCCCAAGATAAGGAAGTAATTTATAAGAGTCATTTCCTAAAAGATAAAAGGTATAAAGATATGAATTGGCAGTTCAAGGATAAAAAACCAGGCTACCTATATCCATATGAAAAAATACTCCAAATCACTTAATTAGGAAAACTCAAATTAAAGCAATTATGAAATTTCTCCCCACCCTTAAAGGTGTCAAAGATGACTAAAAAAAGGGAAATGCTAAGTACTGAAAAGACTGGGAAAACAGGCAAACCTAGGCACTATTGGTGGCTACACCACTCTGGAAAGCAATTTGGAATTATAAATAAAAGTGACTAAATAGTAGTATGCCCTTTGACCCAATTGTATAATTAGTAGGCTTATATTTAAAAGAGATAAAAAAAAAATAACAGAGGAAAAGCTCAAATGGCTAAGAATATTATGCTGTAAGAAATGACAATCAGGATTATTTCAGAAAAACCTAGAAAGATTTAGATGAACAGTGAAGTGAACAGAACCAGGAGAACACTGTGAACAGTAACGAGCAATACTGTTCAATGAAGAATTGTGAATGATTTTGCTATTCTCAGCCACAAAAATCTGTCTTAAGACAGAGACATGCTATTTTTCATTTTCTTTCTTTTGTTCAAGTCTTTACAAAATGGCTAACATATAAATGTTTTACATAACTAAATATGTATATCTGATTACTTATCTTCTCAGGGAGAAGGAAGAGAAAGAAGGAACAGATTTGGAGCTTAAAACTTGATTTTCATAGATTAATGAAGAATTAAGGAAAACCATGAGAACAATAATAATCCCACAAAAATAATAATTCGAAAACAGAAAGAATTATGATTATGCAATGACCTTTCATAGTTCCAACTGGTTCATACTCTCCAAGAGAAAGAAATAATGGATTTAAGATACAGGAGGGAAAAACACACACACACACACACACACACACACACACACACACACACACACACACACAGAGCTATTGAGGGAATTTTGCTTTCCTTAGCTATGCTTTTTTTTTTCTAATGAGGTGAGTGAGACTCTACAAGTCTGACTACATCTCCCTGCTCGCAGAGTCCCAGTAGCTCTCTCTTATCTTTGGGACATCATGTTGCTTTTTTTATCTGCCTTCAATTTACCTTTCCAAATGGATTTCACAATTCCCGTCCTTTTGTGCTCTCCTACTGTTCCATGTGTAAGACATTTCATCAGCCATCTTGCCATAGAACAGGCTGTCTTTCCTCCCTCTCTGCTTTTTAGAGTCTTTTATAAAGCCCTCCTAGGCTAGGTTTAAATGTCACTTCCAAAAGAAGTAAGGCTTTTTCTTGTTAAGTAAGGGCTTTTCCTCCCATCCCTTTGCAGCATCATTTAGCATTGTTATTTTCTCCTGATTTCTGGGTACCTTTCCTTCTAGCATAGGGATAGTTTCACTATTCTTTGTGCTTCCAGGGGCCTAGAATGTTTCTGAGGGTAAGAGAGCTCTTTGGGGAAGAAACAAGGCTGACTGACACCACTACAACTGTTCTGTAAGATAACTTAAGAGTTGCCTAGGCCCAGAGAAGGGATGCGATTTGCACAGGGTCAGAGTCAGCGGGAATCCAAGGCAAAACTCAAACTTCAGCCACCTGGACTCTCCATGCTGGCCCACAGTCTCCTGCCTGGCAGCCAGTAGGTACTTTATAACTGTTTGCTGAATGCAATGACTTATCCTCCCCGTGTTTGTATGTGGTCAGTAGTGGAATGAGGGTCTCCATCTCAGCATTTCCTTAGTTCTGGGAATGGCATCCTTGCAGATTTGTCAGCGTCCTATCACCATCTATCTAAGGGGAATGCTACCTCACCTTCGGGGCCTGTGGACAAGCTCTCTTGACATGGCCCACAGGGCTTACTACCCCCAGCCGAGTGTAACTAACTCACCCTCTTTTGTGCTCATTCATTTCGTCGGTAACATCCTTTATATGATTTCACTTCCATAATTCCTTGTTATTAGAGTCTTGCAGCCCATTCTTATCAACTTTCAAACTGTAGCATTCTAGACTCACAACTCTGCAATATCTGTGGAAGACACTGACAACAAAAAAAAACCAACCCTTTTTTCTGGGAGAAGTTTGGAGTCACTAAAAAACCTTACTGATTTCCCAAAAGTAATCTAGCCCTTTCTTCTTTTGTATAAGATTTTAAATCATCTTTTGCAATTTCAGTCCAAGGCACACAGCCTGACAGCCACAGGTTGTCCAGCCTAACAGTTTATCATGATATGGACAAATGAAACTCTTCAGCCAATTTTTTTTTCCTATGTGAAGAGCAGACCAAATTCCTGGGTGAATACAGCCTCTCTTTCAGAGTTCCAGGGCTTGATGCATGACAGCATTGGTAAAAAGGAGCAGCTGCAGGCCCCCACCAGTCATGGGCAATCCTTTTTATCTTCATGCTCTATGCTATATCTCCTCATCACTGATAGTACCTTCTGGAGAGTGTATTTTTCCCTGGTTAATGATTCATAGCATTAATGATCAGAGAGAGGGGCAATGAATAAAGTTTCTTCTCCATGCTTATAATCTGTGGAAGGGCAGAAAACAAACAACCGAATAGGAAACAATCTCTACCATGTACAGCTTGTTGGTTTTCTTGGGATTATATTTAAAACTGAACACCTTAATTCCAATACTATCATGGCAAAAAACTCACAAACTGCTAAGAGACCTTTGTGCTACCTTCTTGGAACAGCTTTTAAGATATGTGCTGAGACAGACAGGAAAAAAGAGAAAGAATAAAAGATTTAGCATTAGATGGGATCTTGGGGGCTATCAAGACCAACTCTTTCATTTTATAAATTATGAAACTCAGGCACAAAAAAAGACTTGCCTGGAAAGGGAAGGATTTTTGACACAGATATGAGGTAAATGGGTATAGACATATAGGTAGCACAAGAGAAAATGGAAAATATATGAAGAGAAGTAGTTAAGGTTGGAAAGACAGGCTGCAACCGGACTGTAGAAGAAACCAAGGAGGAGAGTACAGGATTGCTTATTTTTAAAAATCCAATAAATGATTCCAAGAGGGGCTCAAGGAAGTCAAGGAACTAAGGGTTTCTGAATTGGGGGGCGGGGGGGGAAGGAGTGTGGTTAAAAGACCAAATTGGTGTTGCAGGAATATTATTTGTACAGCAGTATTTAGAATATGTTTGGGAGAAAGATTAGATACTAGATTATTCCAGTTGTCCAGGAGAAATGTGATAAAAGCCTAAACTGAAATTGAATCAAAATTTGATAGGATTTGGCAACTGATGCTTTTCTTGTTTCTGATGTTTTGAATCTAGCTAGAAGGCTAGTAGTAGTTTTAACTAAGTAGGAAAATTAAAAGGGCAGGTTTCTAAATAAATACTTTACTTCCCCTTCCCCTACTTTCTACTTATTCATTGTGGTTTTTCAAATTTTATTTAATATTTTCCCCAGTTACATTTAAAACAATTTTTAACATTTGTTTTAAAAACAAAATGCATAAAATACTTATACTACACCAAGGCACATTTCAAAACACTTTAAAATAATGTATTATTGGAGGAACTGTGAATTGTTTCAATTATTTTGGAAAGTAATTTGGAACTATGAACAAAAAGCCCACTCCTATGGCACAGCAATATCCCAAAGAGATCAAAGAATTCCTGTATACTAAAATATTCTTTGCAATTCTTTTTTTGTAATGACAAAGAACTAGAAACTAAGGGGGTAATTATCAATTGGAGAATGGTAAATTAATCCTATTACTCCATAAGAAATGACCAAAGAGATGAGTTCAAAGAAACCTGGAGACTTGTTTGAATTGATGCAGGGTGAAGTAAACCAGGAAAATTACAACATTGTAAAGACAAAGAGCTTTGTAAAACTTGAGATTCCTAATCAATACAATTATCAACTATGAGTCCAGAAGACTGATGCCAAAGTATAATTTACCTTCTAACAAAGAGGTAAAAGACTTGGGGTATAGAATGAGACACATGTTTTTAAAACATATAGAAATTTGTTTTAATTGGTAATGCATATTTGTTAAAAAAAAAAAAAAATTTCCCAATTACCAGAGGAAAGAGGTAGAAAAGAGAAAAAACAGTTGTTAATTGAAAAAAAAAATTATAAGAATTAAGAATAAGTGAAGTAACTGAACAGATATCCATCATTCATGACTGAGCTGAGACAACATAATAACATACCATGTAAATTAAGTTTTACATTTAATGCCATACCAAACTACCAAAGGGTACTATATGGAATACAACAAAATAATAAAATTCATTAGTAAGAACCTGAGGTTTAGAATCTTAAGGGAGATGTTGAAAAAGATAGGAATAATATTACTAGACTTCAAATTACATTATAAACAGTAATATTAAAACTATTTAGAAATAGTTAAGAAAGATAACAAATCAGTGAAATTCATTAGATAAGGAAAAATTGGAAATAAATTGAACTCAGGAAAACTCAGTGTTTGATAAAACAAGAAAAGAAAAATTATTGGAAAGTAAACTAATAAAAAATTACAGTCAGACCAATACCTTACACTAAATTACCTTACACTACAATAAATTCCAAATGGATATGTGAACTGATATACTAAGGGACACATCAAAAAGTTATTAGAAGAGAAAACTATTAAGTGCTTTCCACAGCAGTGGCTAAGGAGAACAGGTTTTTTAAAAGATTCCCCTCCCCCCCAAATTTAACCCCAGTTGCTTCAGGAAAAAAAAAAAAACAAACAAACCAGAAAAGGAATACAAAGTAAAATGAAATAAAACAAGAGAGAACATTGTCATGTGCCCAGCAGAATATCACAAATATCAGTTCAAGAAAAAAAATATATATTAGAAATTATATTTATGAATGTCCATCTTTACTTTCTTGTAAATTGTTCTTTTGTTCTATGCTGTGCACCATTTTTATTTTATTCTTTTTTTCCCCTTTATCCCCTCCCACTCTCAAGTAGGCTAGACTTATTTATATATAATGTAGACACACACACACACACACACACACACACACACACACACACACACACACACCTCTCTTTCCTATCCCTGCTAAGCCCTGCTAAGAGAACAATTCTTAACTAACAAGGTGATCACAAAGATAAACAAGATAATTTCAAGTGTACTAAACTGAAAAGGTTTTGTAAGGATAAAAATCAATGACTAAGATAAAAAAATAGTCAACCAAGAAAAACATCTGCACCCAATACTTCTAATCTATACTTCAAAACATTTATTTATAGTATCATTTATTATAATAACAAAAATTTGAAACAGATGATTGGGAAACGGCTCAACAAATAATGGTTCAAGAATGTAATGAAATATTACTGTGCCATGACAAGCCATGACAAAAAATATAAATAATATAGAGACGCAGGAAAGACTCATATGACCTAATATAAGCTGAAGCAACAAAACCAGGAATATGCCACATATTCAATGGCTGCAAAACTGTGGAATGAATACTACTTCCAACAAATCAAAATGGAATTTTGTATAATTAAAATGACCACATTTGTCCCTGAAGCAGAAATGAGAATATTTCTGTCTCTCCCCCTGTCTCATTCTCCCTGTCCCCCTTCCCTTCATACTCAAGGAAAGTAAAAGGAGGGTAAAAGCACACCTGGTGACCCTTGATGAATTGTATCCTTTAATATGGAAAGACATGGAAGATGAAGGCAATGGTCCCAAAGAACCACTACGGCTTAATCAAGAACAGGTCATGCCAGAATAGTCTACTTTTTTATAAGAGGATTAAAAAGGAAGATAAAGAAAATGACAAAGACCTAGTTTAACTGCATTTCAGCAAAACAATTGACAAAAAGGCTCACACTGTTCCTGATGGAGAGATAATGACCTTACACTAATACAATTAGATGCATCTGGAACTGAGTAAATTTAGTGTTAACTAACATTTTCTATCAGTGACTTGGATAAAGGCATATTCATGTAGATGTGCAGATGACCTAAAACTGGGAAGGATAGCTAATTATCAATATGACTGCCTTGAGATCTAAAAAGATCTTGACAAGTTAGATCTATATGTAAGTTAATAAAATTCAATAGTAGTCAGTGTAAAGTCTTATACCCATGTTAAAAAAAAATTAACTTCTGGAATATTATATTTAGTTGTAGGTCCCACCATTAAAAGACATTGCTAAGCTAAAGTATCCAGAGAAGAGCAACCAAAACAGTGTCATGGGGAAGTGGAAGGCACTGGGGCTGCTTAGCCTGAATAAGAAAAACCTAAGAGGGGAAGGGCTAAGACTAGTCTTCAAATAGCTGAAGGACTCTGGTATTAAGAGAGATGGGACATCTCTTTGGTGGAACCAGAAGCACCAGGTGGAAGTTGAAAAGGGCTTAATATAAAGAAAACTTCCTAGTGATGGGAGCTATTCAAAAGGGATGTCTTGCCTGGCACAAAGTGACTACTTAATAAATGCCTGCTGAGGTTCCTTCCATCTCAAAGTCTGGGACATAATCTGGAAATGATACTTGAAGCCCAGGCAAAAATATTACAAAGGGAAGAAAATGCAGAGAAAGGAGAAAGGGTAAGGAACTTATCCTTTGGAAACTACAGAGATTTACTGGTTCTACAGCAGGGATGTCAGTCTCACATAGAAACAAATCCCAATCTCATAACCAACATTCAGTGGTCCTAGGGCTCTAAAGAACATGTACAAAAGTTATCATTATAAGCAAGTCCCCCCTCTTTTTTACAATTTTTTACAGACTTCAAACAGCTGCAAGAGATCTCAAGAAGCAGAAATTGGCCTTTTTTGTACCTTATAGGAACAGATCTTTCCTTAATTAATGACAGTCTAAGTCTCTAAGACAGTTCTCCTTATTTCCCAATTCAGAAGTTTGGGGTTTACTTTACTTTGCCTACATGTGGCTCTTGAGGAGATAGGAGGAGAATGGAATCTGCTTTAGTTCCCCTTCCCAAATAACATTATAACCCACCTATATATTTGTTCACATTACTAAGTAAGACAGGAAAAGGTGAATCTTTGGGGATAACTTTATATCCTACCTCATTATAATCAAATAACAAGTATTTATTCAACAGTCACATCCTAAGCAGTGTTCTCAGTCATGGAGATGTGAAGATAAAAAAAGAAACAGTCCTTGCATTAAAGGAAGGGAGGAGCATTCCTACACAACTACAGACTATCACACACAAAATAAGGTACTTGGGAGAGAACTAGAAGTTTGGGGGAGGACAATAAGGAAAAACTGCATATAAGAGGCAGAATTTGAACTGGGCTTCCAAGTAGGACTGCACTCTAGGCACAGGAGGCAACCTGAGCAAAGGCACAGATACGCAAGACAGATGCTCATGTTAGAAGCAGCAAGATAGCCACTTTGAAGGGACCACAGAATGTGCCTGGGTGGACACAGTATAATGAACCTGGGTGGGCTGAAAAGTAATAAAACCATTTCATTGGACATTATTTTTCCAATCATAGCTAGGGCCTAATCCAGTGTGTTTTAGTTGCTGTTATTCTAGGCTCAGAAAAGAAGAAGAAAAAACTACTCTCATTTTCCCAACACACCAACATTGAATGGTAATAGAGCTAGAACCAGAACAGTCTTGCAGGAGAATATCTGTCTAGGAGCAGCAGCAATGTGTTCATGAGACAGATCGTGCTACAGCCCCAGAAGTCATGCTGTGCTTAACTATACTTTGGGAAATATGGATGAGTCTCCTTGGCCAAACCACTAACAAATAAGACTTCCCAGGTTGTAATAGAGCCCAGAAAATGAGTACATAAGAGTATACAAAATGTCCTTTGTGGAGCTCTGCTCAGAAATAGTTCCATTTTCAGACAGCTCCAGGATCAGGACACAAATAGTTCTAGGAATCCACTGGAAGTTAGTTTTAAGCCTCCTAATTTTTATAATACCAGTTGTGGCCAAAAAAAAAAAAAAAAAAGGAATAAAATGTCATGGGGGATGTGAATGAGCACAACTTTAATAAAACAGCCTCACTGTTCTGAACAAAATGTAAACTGGTGACTGTCACTGTCAGCCATGACTTCCTTAGTGACTCTATCTATTGAGGCTTCCATGCATACATATGTCCCTGGCCAGAGGGGGAGATGAAGGCCTGTTCCAAGTCAGGGGTTCACTTCCTTTGACACTGGGCCTAGGCAGCAAATAACTCTAAGGCTACTTTTATGGGATGGACAGGAATGGAAACTTAGCTCAAAATAAATACTTGCTTTTCTGTTTGGAGACACTCTCACCACTTCTTTGTTACCTAGTTATGGGTTTGTACCTGACACGGGCCAGGAGAACGATGTACATTTGAGGGTGGGTACAGCTATTGCCATGGCAGCAGTGCCCCTCACCAGGCCCTTGGACCCCCACTTTCATTCCTCCCCATGATGCTAAGCCTGTTTCTGGGCAGCACTCACATTGGAACCAAAGAAGACAAGAGGAAGATTTTTCCCCACCTAATGATAGAAAAAAATCTACGGAGCAAGTTTCTCTGATAAAAATCTCCTTTTAAATATCTGTCTATTCAATTTATAGTAAGTGGTAATCCCAGCTAATCAAAAAGTAAATGAGGGCTGTTCTCAAGGTGACAGCCCAGCTGTTAATAAGCACCTAGGTCTTCCTGACTTCATGTCTACCACTCCAATCACCTGCATACTGGAGGAAGGAAAAGCAACTTCCTTGGTAAATCCCAGGCAGAGAGAGGGCAACACCAAGAGACACTCACTCTGACTATGGCCAGCAGGCGGATGTAGTCGCTCAGGAGCTCAGCCAAGAGGAAAAAGTCGTTGCTGGCCTGCTCTTGGTGCAGCTGCTCGATCTTCTCCTCCACCTCTGCCAGTTGGGACAGAGCCCGAGACAGGGCCGTGTTGTCCTCCGAGCTCCCAAGCATAGCCAGACTCTTTGCAAACTGGGCTGTGTTTAGTGCTAACTCTGAGAAAAGGAACAAAAAGAGAAACGTTTCTTTTTCTTTTTGCTGAAGCAATTGAGGTTAAGTGACTTGCCCAGGGTTACACAGCCAGGAAATATCTGAGACTAGATTTGAACTCAGGTCCTTCTGATTTAGGGGCTGAAAAAAGGGAAACATTTTTAAAAGAGTAAAAGAAAATCCTTTCCTAATCTTACACTCTTTAATGTTCTGAATCATCCAGGATTTCCCTATTTCCTTGGATAATATAGATTCCAGCTCTTGTGATGGAAGGGATTGCAGAGACCATCTACATCCAACTGGCTCATTTTGTCAATAGTAAAGTGAGTTCCAGGGAGATGGATGACTCCCAGAGTTCCACAGGTAATAAGTGACCATGCCAGACTTTGAACCCATGGTCTCTGACTCCAGAGGTTTTTCCCATTTTACCATACAACATCACTAGATTTTAAAGATGTGCATTTACTATCACAGCCAAAAACAAGATCAGAAAAGCCTTCACTCTCACCGTCTTTGTAGCCAACCTTCGGGTAATGAAGATCTCTTCAGACCAAAGGCTGAAAATTTAAATACATGATACAATTTCTGGAGATTAAAGGGGGAAAACTCCTTCCCCAATTCCTTCTAGAACATATAGCACTTAAGGGCTATGCAACCCAAATGGTAAACAAAACCAACATATATGCTGAAATATGAGAGAGTTGGGGTCGTGCTGTTCAGCAACAAGAGTCAAGCTAATAAATAAGCAAACAGGGCTACTGGTCACTCTAAAACTGATACCCAACAGGCTCAGCTTGGGCAAGCTTCACTAGGTTATTGTGATGATAACTACCATATAAACATGAGGGACCATTATCATCAAGTTTATAACTTCTTCTTGTTACACACTGTTTATTAATATTTTCAGTCAGCAAAGAGAAAAGGACGAGATTAAGTTAGACTAATTTAGCTGGTTCTTAGCCGGTTTTACCTTGAAAAGGTAACAGGATCTAAAGTAAAGTAAAACTAGGATATCTATACTTTCTCCTCCATCCTCTAACACATCTACATTGTAACATCATTAAAATGGCAGAGTAAATAATACTGTTTAAGAGAGAAACCAACAAAACATGTAGTTTATGAAAAAAATATATCCTAGCACAATGCTATGTTTGGGCTCCTTTCCTTAATGCCTTCTCAGTTAGAATATAGGCAACATTCCTATGACTAAAAAGTCATCCTTCTGCCAGGAAATATAGGAGATGTCCTTTAAGATCTAGATGGGATGAGCACTTTAACTTTGTTCTAGGGACCTTAACAACAGCAGCCCTTGTCTCTGGCTCACAGGTGCCAAGCATCAATCTGCTCCAGTTCCAAGTACATTCCAGAAATCATTACCTTTCCTATGGTTGACTAGAGTTTCTACAACAGTATGTAGTTTCCGTAAACGTTGCTCCTCACACTCCACCTCCTGGAGTTTCTCCTCAAACCACTGAAAAGAGAGACAAGCCAAAAACCATAGAGGGTTTTGTTGGGATTTTTTTTTCTTTTTGAAAAGGGAAGAATTTCGTTTTTTAGTTTCCTAGAAATTTATAAGGTAAATACCAAACATTTTCAAAGTTAGCAGTCTTGGATTTTCAGAAAGTCTAAGGACTACTGAGGAACCAACAGCTGAGAGCCTACAAGAAAGGCAGTGGGGTAGAATGCTGGGCCTGATAGCAGGATAAGTTAAGGGTTAAATCCTGCCTCTGACATTTACTAGTTGTATAACCACTGGTTAATCATTTTGCCTCCATATGCCTTAAGTTCCTTATCTGTAAAACATGGATAAAATCTGTTGTTCTTTCTTGATAGAGCTGTTGGAAAGATCCAGTGGAATGATGTATGTAAAAGGGTTGCACAAAATTTAAAGCATTCAAGATGACAGGAAAAGATAATGATGAATGTTGGAGGGGATATGGGAAAACTGGAGCATTGATGCATTGTTGGTGGAGTTTGAAAGAATCTAGCCATTCTGGAGAGCAATCTGGAATTATGCTCAAAAAGTTATCAAACTGTGCATACCCTTTGATCCAGCAGTATTACTACTGGGCTTATATCCCAAAGATATAAGGAGGGAAAGGGACCCACATGTGCAAAAATGTTTGTGGCAGCCCTTTTTGTAGTGGCAAGAAACTGGAAACTGAATGGATGCCCATCAGCTGGAGAATGGCTGAATAAATTGTGGTATATGAATGTTATGGAATATTATTGTTCTGTAAGAAATGACCAGCAGGAGGATTTCAGAGAGGCCTGGAGAGACTTACATGAGAGGGAAATGAGCAGAACCAGGAGGACATCATGGAGAGCAACAAGACAACTATGTGATGATCTACTGTGATGGACTTGGCTTTTTTCAACAATGAAGTGATACAAGATAATTCCAATAGACTTGTGATGGAAAGTGACATCCACATCCAAAGAGAGAACTAAGGAGACTGAATGTGGATCAAAACATAGTATTTTCACTTTTTTTTTGTTGTGCTGGTTTGTATGCTTGGTTTTTTTCCTTATGTTTTTCTCCCTTATGATCTGATTTTATTTATATAGTATGACAAATATGGAAATATGTTTAGAAGAATTGCATGTTTAACCTATGCATGTTGTCTTGAAGAAGGGGGAAGAGAGGGAGAAAAATTTGGAACACAACTCTGCAATGATGAATGTTGAAAATTATCTTTGTATGTATTTGGAAAAATAAAATACTATTAAAAAAATTTAAAGCATTA